>NW_027498071.1:0-133740 GCF_021521415.1 Bidens hawaiensis
AGGTAGAGAGCCATATAGTGTAAGTGGAGAGGAGAGAGAATGGGGGGGGGGGGGGTAGTTCAGCGGAATATTGCATATTGTATATGCGAGTTTAAGGCAATATAGCGGGTAAATGAAGCAGGGCTGTTTCTAAAATTGAAAAAATATTTGGGACGAAGGCGAAAAATTTTGGCTAAAAATATTTGGGCCTTAAGTAAAGCAGCATTGTGTGGGTTTTTAAAATGGGCTTACTATGTTATGATTTGGGTTGTGTAAAAAATTTTGTATAAAAATAGGTTTAAACATGTCTCCAATAAGACTAGAACCCACAATCTTTTGATTAGGAGTCATACCCCTTTGCTACTAGTCCAAGCTAGTTATATAATTGAGTTTAAACATTAAATATTCAAATCGTTTTTTTTATAAAAATACATATAAGTTAAAAAATAAGGCCTAGCGGAATGTCGGGCTGGGGGTGTCGACCACCCAGCCCGCCTAGGACGGGCCCTGAAATGAGGTGGCGTTATGAGATTGATGGGGAAGGGCTAGGGGTATTCAAAGTCGAATATCCAGGTCTTTCGGATAATGGATTTCACTATCTAAATACGAATCCGAATTTTGAATATCCGATCGGATGGTGAATTGGACATCTGAAATATCCGAAAATATAAAATTAAAAAAATAAATAACAACTTTTAAAATATTTCGGATATCCGAAATATCCAAATAATTATCCGAAAGATCCGAAAATTATCCAAAATATCCGAAAATTATCCAAAGTATCCAAAAAGGTGTCCGAAAGATCCAAAAATCATCCGAAGTTTATAAATAATATTTAGTATTTAATAATTAAAACATGTTATCCGAACTATCCAAAAATTTTCAAATCATTATTCGAATCCGAAAATTCGAATATTCGAGATTCGGATATCGATTTTCGGATATTTCGGATACGAATACAGATTCGGATTTTTTGAACACCCCTAGAAGGGCTACATTGAGTGACCAATCCTATCCCCTTAAGAAGTGATGACATTGAATATCTTTGTAAATTGAATTTTGACGGGGTCAAGAACTCCTGATCTCGTTTAGTTCGTCCCATATTATGATTCTTCTATCTAATTGAGTATTTCATATTTGAATTTAGTTAAGGATGGTAAAACAAACCTAAATGTTGTTTTGGGTAAATATGGATACTTTTTATAATTGAAACGGGTCATAATGGATCAAAAAATTTTCAAAAAGATCAAGATGGATTTTGAAAATGCTAGTGACTTTTGGTTATGAGTTATAATAGGTTTTATTTATGGGTTAGAATGGACTAAATTAAACAGGCTCCATCCAATTTTATCTCAAACAAAACTCACAAAGCCGAATAGAAATCGAGAAATCAAAACCAAACAGAAACCGAAAACATTGAAACCGAATAGCAACCAAAACGAAAAAAAACCGAACCGAAAAAAAAAACTCTAAAAAAACGACCCTGGACCGAAACAAAACCGAGTTTTTTTTAATGAACAGAGACGATGAGAAAAACATTTTAGTTATTTTACTTTTTATGTTTTTGATTTATATTTTGATTTGTTATTTTTTTTGTTAATTTTTTTGAATTTTTTTTAGGGGTTTTGAAACTTTTGTATTTTAACCTTTATCCATCTTGACCCATATCCATCTTAATCCTATTTAAAAAACTTATCCTGACCCATACATATCCTGATCCAAACTCATTCTGACTCATAATCCAATCCAACCCAACCCAACCCAACCTAGTCATGGTCAATAACTAAAATTTTCAATTATTGACTATGGTAATGTAGTTTAGGATTTTGCTATTCACAAAAATAAAAATACATATAAAATAATTGAAATCTAAACATTATAATAAAGTTTTATCTAAAAGTGTTTTAAGGGTCGTTTCACTTAAAAATAAAAATAATACAATATAGTAAATATGGATTTCAAATTGCAAAGTAAAAGAGAACAAATTGAAATTAATATTAGTAGTTAATATTATAATTGGGTTGATTTTCCAATAAGAGAAACAAAGTCTCTAAAGGAGCCAGTTAGGCTGTATGTTATGATGAGAGGCATCGAAACCCTTTCAGAGTGTAGGCGTCATGTGGGCACCGAGGCTTCGAAGCCCTTATCCATAACGCCCTGCTATAGTTTAAAGCCCTTTGGACGTCCCCATTATATATATAAATATACATATATGTGTGTATGAGAGGAAGAGAGAGAGAGAGAGAGAGGAAGAGAGAGAGCGAGAAGCACCGGTCGTCCTCTCGGCGCCAACACCCTCCGTGCCCGCCCCCACCGCGCCCCCGGCGGTGTTCCACCTCCAACGGCGCCCTCTCTCCCCCTTGAAGGTGTCAGGGCCGGTCATTAGGCCATGGTCGACGGACTCAGGCCCGATCATCCGGTAGGCCCAAATTTTTTTAAAGAAAATTATATATATATTTTTTAAAAATTGTATTTAGACGTTAACACCACCAACGACCAACAATAAATAATCGAGAAAAGAAAAGTTGAAGAAAGCATTGTGAATTTTTTTTTCCGATGGTCGGAGACGTCATGAATTGGTTATTTGGTTATCTCTATTTTTTAGTATTTTGTGAGTAAGAAGAAGTAATAAATGTTTTTCACTATTTATTTAATGTGAAGTGGGCTTTTTAGCCACTCAAAGTCTATAACCACTATGACTATTTAATATCAATAAAGTTACCCTTTGTTTTTTACTAGAAAATTTATTCGTTTATTTATCAGTTCCTTTTTAATTTTATTTTTTTTTCATGTTTGATTGTATTAACTTTATTCGACTTTTTCTAGGTTTTCTACCATGTTAACAATATACTTGTATAATAATTTTTATTATTTACGTTAGATTTATTAAATATATTTGATATTTTCTACCTTTTGTTTTCTATCCTTTTACAAAATATATAAGCAGGGCCGGCCCATTGGGGGGGGGGCTGAGTGGTCGACGGCTACAGGTCCGACATCCCGTTAGGTCTGATTTTTTTATATAAAATATGTATTTTTTATTAAACAATATGTATATTTAGTGTTTAAACTCATTTACATAAACATTAGCAAAGAGGTTTTACTCCAAACTAAAAGGTTATGGGTTCTAGTCTCATTTGAGACATGTTTATCTTATTTTATACAAAAGTTTTTTTACACAAACTAAATTATAACCAATTAAGTCCATATCAAAATTAAATTGTTTAAACCCAACAAAATACTTATTTTATTTAAGGCCCAAAACATTTTCGCCTTTGGCGTAAAATTTTTTTGGTCTTTTCAGAGCCAGGCCTGGAAGGCGTCCATAGCGTGGAGTCTTATGGGAAGGTCTGAGGCTCTATCTTAGTTAAAGTGTATTTTAGACGTAGAAGTAGGATAAATTGTCATAAAAAAGGTATTACTATAAAAGAATTGTAGTTAAAAATTCAATAATACAAAATAGCCTTTTTCTTAAGTCTTAGTGAAAACGACATGAATATTATAAAAACCATGTTTTTTTGGCATGCAAGTTTGTTGTGAAACTCTACTTGGGAAGGAAACCATGCAACTACTCTATCTAGTCAAGTTTGGTTAAGTACAGTTTTAAAACTAAGTTACTTGATTTTTTTTATATTATTTTTTCCTAATATGTGATAACCGGTGAAACTCAACTAAACTTGACGGGGTGAGAACACCTTAAGAAACATTACACACTCGGCTTCGTCAACAACTAAAACATGATAGTATGATCTCTTGACTTACTTAAGTACTGTTTGTTTTTTAAAAAAGTCTATGTAGGGTCTTTTGTCTGTGCCGCGCATACGACACACAGGCCTTGCCATATGCAGAATGTTTGTTTTTCGAAGACGTGTCATTAAAAATGTCTGCGTGAACTCTTTTTGGTACAGACTTGGCTCGTCCACTTCTAAGATATCCTAATGTTTGCATAGGGTTAAACACACCACCTACCAAGACCAACTGTCCACCACCACCCACTGTCCGCCATCACCACAACCTTCTACCACAACCTACTTTCTCGCTGGTTGGATTTACTCATTCACATAATTCGTAAAATCAGAGTTAATTAAAACATTTCGCGGAATATAAAGTCAATCATTCTTACATAACTTAAATACTTTGTCCTTGAACTGAAATAACATAAGTCTTAACATAAATATAAATAACGCACGATTCTTCTTTTCTTCGATGCCAGTCTTCTTTTATTTGCCAAGTGTCCCACTTTAAGCAACCTGCCTCATTCAACTCACATGCGTGCATACTAAAAGTCAGCTACGCTGAGTGAGTTCTAGTTAATTAACATACATTGCATTCACTTATTTATTAATACGCGTCCGAAGATACGTATTAATTAGTTACCTATTCTTCTAACATTCATACATACATACATTCTTCCATACTTTATATGTCTTTCTATAATTAATATCTGCGCGTCCTTTCTATATTTTAAAGAGCCTTTCATCCCATAAACTTTGCAGATATTAGTAGGGTCCGCCACCCGTTATTCTTCGCAGATATTAGTAGGGTCCGCACCCCGTATTCTTCGCAGATATTAGTAGGGTCCGCACCCCGTATTCTTCGCAGATATTAGTAGGGTCCGCAACCCTCTATTCTTCGCAGATATTAGTAGGGTCCGCAACCCTTTACTTACTGTTCAACCATACAATCATACATTCGTTCGTTTCATACCTTTATCCTTCAATTATAATATACTTAATTATAACTACGGCATACTAAATTAATAAATTCATATCATTCACATTCATACGCAAACATATACCTAATATACACTTACCATTTAAGTTAAGTGTATAAACCTAAACACATCATAGTATGCACACAGCCTCGAAAACATAACACATAAAGGGGGCTAGAACTCACCTGGATTCTGTTACGTTCACCGTTTATGGTAATTCCCTTCCTGAGTTGTGCGCGGCTAACTGTTTAACATATATATTCATTAATTAACCACGTACTAACATAATTAATTAGATTTGTATTTATTAAACTAGCGTACTTGATAAGCTAGGCTCGTTTGTTTGGGCTAACAAATCTAACGAAATAACTTTATTTAACGACAATCTTTATTCTGCGTTCATATCCTCCCATTATATATATATATATATATATATATGTATATATATGTATGTATATATATTTCTCTTCTTCATTAATACATGTTTATTTCCTTTAATATATTATTGAGAGTGTGTGTGTGTGTATAATATATATATATATATATATATATACAAATATATTCATTTTCTTTAATTGATTATTTATCTTAAAAATATATCGGGTTATACGGAGGTGACGAGGTTGGTTGGTTTGGTTCATGTTGTTGGATTATCTTGGATTAACTAGGAATAGCCCAGTTCACATCGCATGACTCAGTTCGCTTCGTATGGCCTTAGTTCGCTTCGCATGGACCTAGTCTGTTTTGCATAGCCTTCTTCGCATAAAAAGAATTCACATGAAAGTTGGGTTTCGAACCTGTAACGACCGTTAATTTCTGACAAAAGGTTTAATCTTGTAGTGTTATGTACACATTTCGGGCTTGGACCCGGCATTCTCCCGGGAGCTCCTTGCAAACCTCGTAAATGTTCTCACTTAACTTTCCACCCAAGTTGCTACATACTTCAATTTGGAGGGACTTGGATGTAACTATTTTATATCATAAAACAAAAGAAAACTCAAACCCTAAACCTATTTGCAGCCGTCGGACCTGGACCCCCTGCTCGTTTTTCTTCTGCCTAGCCAAGTTTCAGCCGTGAAAACTACAATTCAAGGTCGGTTTTATGATTCCCAATGTCTTTTACACCTTAATTGATCATATTAACGCGCTTATTGGTCATTAAGATTGAGTTTTGATGATAACAGCTTGCTGACAGATTCGTATACGTTTATTGTAGGGTCTGTAACACGATGTTAATCCACTGTTTTTGATCGATTATTGATTCCATAATGTTCTACTTTGAGTCTAGTTTCCAAAAAGGTATAATACGTAATTTTTGGACGAGATTTGAATACTTTTTATGATTTTATAAAATCGAGTGTCAAACCTGATGCGGGACGACGGATTCTGGTCCGTCTTCCCGACATCATAACCTTTTTTCGACAAGTCTAAATTGGTTGGTTCCACTTCTGGAAGTTAATATTTTGAGTTAGGAACCAAACCCAATTGGAATCGTTTAATTTGGCTAGGTAATGAATTTTATAAAAATAAAACCATTTTGTTGCGCAGATGAAATAGCTGCACATACCTTTCTGTATTGGAAGAATTTTTATGATTTTTGGGTCTAATAGAAAATATAATAAAAATATTTTTATAAACCTAAGACATTTTTTAAAGTCTGGTAAAAATTTAATAATTTAATTCAAAGGTTATCCTATGTAATTAAATGCATCTTCGCATGCTAAAATTTGCACGTTTTACTCGTTATTAATCAACAAGTTCGTTTTAGGCTTAACCGGTGGCTGCCCTTTCTCGCATCTTTCGGGGCTGTTATAATTGAAGTTCGTACTCCGTCATATTCTTAGGTATGTTACTTACAATATACTAAAATTTCATGGCCAATGGAGGTGTTTAGGTCGGTCAATCGATTTTAGTTCGAAAACTAGGGTTTATCGGGTGTAGGATTGGCAATTGTTGAGTTTGATGCGTTAAACGATCGGATGACCGACCGAATCAGTTTGTACAGCCCTATGTGGGTTTAAGGGCTGTGGGAAAATTATATTTTTGATGCACGGGGCTGTTGGGGTAGTGCTTCGTCAATCGAGTCGGCGGTGCGTGAATTTTCGTTTAAACGTTAAAGTAAGAGTTGTAAAAAGGAACCGTCAACCCTATCAACTCGGGTGACATAACCTTGATGAATGAAAATATTTAAAATGGAATTTGGTCCATTCGGGGCTGATTCGTTTAACAAATGGTTTTAAGGCTTATTTCGCGCGCATTCGACCCGATTTGATTATCGTTGGGCCTTAGGCCAAGTTGTTGGGCCTTGGGCCAAAGTGTTGGGCCAAAGTGGTTGGGACTTGGGCCAAAGTGTTGGGCCTTGGGTCAAGTTGTTGGGCCTTGGGCCAAAGTGTTGGGCCTTGGGCCAAAGTATTGGGCCTTGGGCCAAGTGGTTGGGCCTTGGGCCAAGTTGTTGGGCTTGAACGGCCCATTAGGCTAGAGTGTTCTTACAGTCTAGTTTAGTAACGCGTTGTGTATAATTTACAGGCCCTTGCCTATGATTGTGACTTAGGGATTTCCTAGCTCATTGTAGGTGTTCGGTTGATTCAGGTGAGTTCATGATGCCCTTTTTACTCTTTTACGTTTTGGGCTAGCATACACACTGAAATACAAATTTAAACGATTTTACTCATTACAGTGAATTGAATAGTTTTACATGGTCTCACTCGTGATGGTGCATTTTGAAAGCTATATTTGAATTATTTTATATGCCTTAGGATATTTTAGACTCGTTCATGGTCTTGTGTCCTTATGGTTACATACATTATTGATGGTCTAGACTCGAGGATGTTAGTAGACTTGGTAGTAATTGAATATGAGTAGACCTATTTGTGTTTGCATGCACTGATGTTACGTGTTGGGTTGTACGTGTGCTCGACCCTGATGTTATTACTTGGATGAGATGTTACGTGTTTGGGTTGTGCGTGTGCTCGACCCTGATGTTATTACTTGGATGAGATGTTACGTGTTTGAGTTGCACGTGTGCTCGACCCTGATGTTATTATTTGGACGGTATTTATAGGGATATAAATATATGGATGTATATAGATGTCTAAGTACGAATACTTAGTGTTGATGATGGCCTAACTGTTCATATCTCGTATTATATTTTAAACTCTTGGAATGTTTTATAATCCAGTGTTTATATTTAAACTCTTGGAATGTTTTAAAATCTCGTTTTTATATTTAAACTCTTGGAATGTTTTATAATCTAGTTTTTATATTTAAACTCTTGGAATGTTTTATAATCCAGTTTTTATATTTAAACTCTTGGAATGTTTTATAATCCAGTTTTTATATTTAAACTCTTGGAATGTTTTATAATCTCGTTTTTATATTTAAACTCTTGGAATGTTTTATAATCCAGTTTTTATATTTAAACTCTTGGAATGTTTTATAAGCCAGTTTTTATATTTAAACTCTTGGAATGTTTTATAATCTCGTTTTTATATTTAAACTCTTGGAATGTTTTATAATCCCGTTTTGATATTTAAACTCTTGAAATGTTTTTAAACGAATTTATATAGGCTTGCTAGCATAAGGTAGGCCTTGGGATGTTAAATATATATATATATATATGTATATACATTATTGCTTGGCCTATATTTGGCGATGTTGTAGTCGTTTCGACTACTGATGTTGTGTATGCCTACTTTGTGTTTGCATGCACTGATGTTACGTGTTTGGGTTGTACGTTTGCTCGACCCTGATGTTGAGCCGTGATCGGGTCAAATATATTACTTGGGGAAGACCCGGGGTGAGGAGGCCCGTATCACGTGCTTGGATGTATGAACCGTGGTCGGGTCAAATATATTACTTGGGGAAGACCCGGGGTGAGGAGGCCCGTATCACGTGTTTGGATATTAAACTGCGACCGAGTCAAATATATTACTTGGGGATGACCCGGGTTGAGGAGGCTCGTGTTGCGTGATTTTGTTTTATTAAACTGTGACCGAGTCAAATATATTACTCGGGGATGACCCGGGGTGAGGAGGCTCGTGTTGCATGATTTTAACGGTTTTGTTAAACCGCGGCCGGGTCAAATATATTACTCGGGGAAGACCCGGGGTGAGGAGGCCCGTGCTGTGTGAAAAGATGTTTAATGTTTTATTCACTTATGATTTGGTTAAGAAATGCTATTTATGATTTTATGGTCTCATGATTTTCCACTACATTTCATACTTATGGAATTTAAATTTTTAATGAATGTCGTTTATGAAAACTTGAACTCACTCAGCTTAAGCTGACTTTGTGTGTATGTTAGATTGACTTTCAGGTTAAGAAGTGGATGCTACCGCTTGGACAAGCTGGATGCTACTCGGGAGGTTGAAGGCATTTCTGGTCGAGGAATTCAAATAAAACAAATATTTTATTTACATTTGATTTTGGACACCTGTACCCGTGTTTGGGATATTTAAATACTTACACTTTTTCCGCTGTTATATACTCTAAACTTGTTTTAAATAAAACGAATCGATTGGTTTTAAATTTTTGTGAATTTGTGGACGTGATTACCAACTGTAGGATTCCCGGGATTCAGGGTCTTACAGAACCCATGACCTCTCGCACCTACCTAAGTGGCTTACCCACTCCACCACTTGCCTTGGATGCTTTCCATGTTATTGTTATTATTATTATCCTAGCTTTTCGTTACTGCTACTGCTGTTCATTATTATTTTTAGTAGTAATGTTATTATAATAACATATGTGTCGCCTTCCATCATACATCATTGCTTCTTTTCATTATTATTGTTACTCGTTTTACTATTATTCGGGAATAATGAGGGCTGCTACTGTTCTATTATTATTATTATTAATTCCATTACTATTAACACTAATAATCTAAACTTGGTTAGATTCAAGTTTTAAATCTTTTATACTATATTTATAAAGAGCCGAATTTTCGATAGATCTATAAATATGAACGAGCCGAACTTAACGAATGAGTTAAACAAATTCGACTCCTAAAGTTCATCATTTAACATCAAGTTTATATTTTTATCAACCCTTAGGCCTCGATCTAAGGTTTTACCAATTTTCATGAAGAACCGACATCAAAAGAACCACCTTTATACTACAAACGTACCTCTAAGCGTAATCCGGTTTAGAGTTTTGGTCTTGACACGAGCTAGATCTTGATTCTTCTTTTTGTTTGGATGCGAAAATCACTAAAACGACTTGGATCTCGTTCTCGGGTTTCAAGGTAGGGAGAGTGTGTGTGTGTTAGTAAAAATGGAAGGGTATGAAATTATGAGATCTAGGGTTTTAGGAAAAGTTTAAGGGGTACTTATACCCTTAGCTCATGGACCTTAGGCCCATTAATTTACTAAGTCCATGTTTTATTGTTAAGTCCATATCCATTAAGCCTACCATCTCTCATTTTAATTTATTTACTTATTATACGGAATTTAAATAACAAAGTTAATTTAAATATTACTTTATTTATTACTTCAGAAAGTCGGACGTTACACACCACCTACTGTCCACCACAACCCACCACCCACCATCCGCCCGCCGCCACCATTCATCACCACCACCCCCACCATCCGCCACCCACCACCACCATCCACTACCCCTATCACCATACAACATCACCGCTCACCACCACCCACTACCACGGTTCGTACACCACCACTAGTTTATTTTAGCAATATACAGACGTTAAAAAAACAGTCTTATTCTTGCAAACTGCAGACGTTTGGTTCACCTCTTCTTCTACAGATGTGGTCCGCATACTGAATACATTTACCTCTGAAATACAAACAACACCTCAGTCTGACACTTCGTAACAACAATGACACCTCCAAGTCTCCAACAACTTGTGTTCGACGATTCATCGGGAGATTTAATCTAACTTGTTGAAGTTAATACAATTATATAAATTATACAAGCCTTAATTACAAATGCTTATAGTCGCCTCATACCACCACTTTTTGACCATTTATAATCATCTTCTAACACATCTATTTCGGTTGTTAGGACAACATAGTACACTTTTAACGCTTATGATTAATCTTACACCCTCTACCCAGGCCTATCCTTATTCATCAGGTAAATATGTTTACTTGTGTCTTCTAAATATGTAAGGCCCCCGCCTCGGGTGCCCTACTTTCTCGCTCGTTGGATTTACTCATTCACATAATTCGTAAAATCAGAGTTAATTAAAACATTTCGCGGAACATAAACGTCAAGCATTCTTACATAACATAAGTACTTGTCTTAAAATAACAAAACATAAGTCTTAAACATAGAATATAATAACACATGTCTCTTCTTTCTTTCGATGTCAATCTTCCTTTATTCGCCACGTGTTCCCTCAAGCCACCTGTCTCATCCTACTCACCTACGTGCATACTAAAAGTCAGCTACGCTGAGTGAATTCTAGTTAATCAATTTAACATACAATACATTCACGTCCATACTTATACGCGTCCGAAGATACGTATTTTGTACTTTACTTACTATTACTCATTCATATATATACTCTACGTACATACGTACGTATTTACACACCTTCCTTACTACTTTCCTAAGGTATACCGTATACTATCCTACTTCTACTATCTCGGATATTATTAGGGTCTGGTCCCTCAATCTCAGATATTTGCAAGGGTCTGGTCCCTTCTATCCCAGATATTAATAGGGTCCGGTCCCTCTAATCTCAGATATTATGAGGGTCTGGTCCCTACTATCTCAGATTTTATTAAGGTCCGGTCCCTTCTATCACAATCTCAGATATTATTAGGGTCTGGTCCCTGCTACCTCAAATATTATTAGGGTCTGGTCCCTGCTACCTCAAATATTATTAGGGTCTGGTCCATTTGTCTCGTTTAACCATACGACCATACCTTTCTCGTCAACTATCCATACGTTCATTCCATACTTTTATTATCGTACGTGCATACTTTACCTGCTTCATGTATATACACAATATACACATATATATTTCCATACGCTCATTTTATACTTTCATTATCGTATATACATATTTTCCTGTCTCATGTATATATATAATATACATATATACATATACACATTCTATCATATAAACATTATGTAATAATAGCAGTCAATGCACAATCATACACGTATCCTACACTTATCACTTAGGATAAGTGTTTCAACTATCACATAGGAGTATGCACACAGCCCCGAAAAACGTCATAGAGAAAGGGGCTAGAACTCACCTGGATCCTGTTGCGTTCACTGTTAATAGTAATTCCTTTATTCAACTGAGCTCGACTAACTGTTAATAACGTACACGTATTAATCCTCTATATTTGTTTATTATTTATTTTCTTGAGTTAACGGGGTTAACCGTTAAATTAACGGAACCGACATGTATTCATCTTTAACCGTTCTTATTAATCTAATATACTTATCCTTATTTTATTAACGAACCGACTTCATTAATTTGCATTCTTAGGGATCTTTATATATGTATATATATATATATATACACACACACTCCTTTCATTATTATTAGTTTACGTTCTCAATGCGTCTAAGAGTTAATGTTTCCTTAAGCGAGTTCGGGTTCGTTAACCATTCACACTTTCCTTATTATCCTTATATTATTATATCTATATTATTATTATTATTAATAGTATTATTTATTATTAATAACATCTTATTATTATTTAGATTTATTAAATATTTATTGTTATTATTATTATTATTATAATAGTACATAAGCATTCTCATCCACTCCTCCCCTAATCCCCCCAACCCCTTCATCTCTCTCTTTCCTTACACTCCCACCCATCGCCGCCACTTCCCATTCCCGGCCACACCTCCGTCGCCTCCATGGCTCAGAAGCACAGGGTTCGCACGGGTGGGCATCGCACAGGTTTCTCGCATCAAGATTTTCGCATAACCGGTTTCGCTTGGACTCGTTTCGCGCGAAATGGGTGTTTCGCAAGAGATGGCTTCGCGCGAAAGGTTTCTCCATCTCGCTTCGCACGAATCCCAATCTCACAGATTGTTTCGCACGGGTTTCGCATGCCGTGCGAAGCTTTGATTTTCGCATAGGGTTTCGTGTCCGATTCCAGTGTCTGTTTTCTGGTCATCGGAGATCCGCCTTGACCGGAAACCTTGGTCCCGTTCAAGTCGGGTTTTATACCTTTCATGTCTCGTTCATATCTGTATATGTATGTGTATATATGTATTTTAATATTTTGTTTGTTTGACCAAGATCTAGTTTTAATTTGGTTCAATCGACACTTGTTTGTTGCGGCCTGATTTGGGTTCAAATACTGTTAATTTTAGGTTGGTGAGAGCCGGTTCGTCTCGGTTCCATTTCCATACTTCATTCTCGTTTATTATTAAGAACGAGACGAGATAAAGAAAGAAAGATAAAACTTTAGACGTTTAAACATACCTTGAATGTTGGATGGATTAGAACTTGAATGGACAAAAAGGGTGAAATGGGTACAGTGGGGTTTTTTTGTTGTTGTTGTGTATGGATAGTAATGATTGGAATGATAATGGTGAAATGATAAGGATAATTTTAGGGTTTAAATAGGTAAAGCTCAAAAGCTTTTAGGCCCATAACTGTCCTTAAGTCCATTAGCCTCTCTTAACTTATCCATGTTCCTAAAATATTAAATTAACTTAATTGACGTCTTTCTACACGACAACTAAAATAATCCCGAAATATTTTTTTTAATTATTTATCGAAACTGGGATGTTACAAAATAAGTTGGAAGTTTTACAACGGGGTTCTATTAGTTATGGAATGTTCTAACATTTCTTTATAAACATTTGTGCAAAGCAACATATCCTAGTATCACATACATTGTGGTCCTAAGGTATTGTAATTAAGCATCTTGCATGGAGTAGCTCCAACTATTGTCAGGGTTATAAGTTTTAACAATACAAAACCAGACGCTCCATGATATGTAAAAATTACGGAAAATATAACCCATAGGCCATATGATTTTCTATATGTATCACTGTTAGTAGGATGGCCAACCTTACATCAATCTACATAGTAAAAGCATAATGCTCTCAACATGGCCAACCTTACATCAATCTACATAGTAAAAGCATAATGCTCTCAACTGCATGCTTTAAATATGGAACACGATAACTCAAATTACATGAGAGCTTATAATTTGTGTTATTTTTTAGAAAGTAAAATTTTTTTATACGCTTTTTAATTAGAAAGCTTATTATTGATTTTTCCATTCATGGCGTACCAACATACAAAGAATAGGGGCAGCTACCCTACACACAGAAATTAAAAATTATTGTTACTTATGCCCGAAAGTCCCAATTGTCCACTATGAAAATAAATCTTAAGTCATCCACTACCGGTCGCTACCTCAAACGTGTAGAAGAGGTGAAGAAAGTTGAAAGGTATGACATGGCATATTGGCATATGTTATGATATTGTTGAATATCATTTGTCTAGTGGGATTAAGAAACAATATGAAAAATAACTAACCAAGGTAGAGATAGAAGGATGGGAAATATCAATGTGGCCAATCAACCTAAAAGTTATGTGGCAACTGACAACAGTAAGACTACAATAATCTTGACCAGATTAATGCAAAAAGATCAACTCAAGTCATGGCCCTCTTGCGCCATTTTAGAAACATCACTATCCATAATACTAGGTCAATATGAATATAGTTGGATCACAAAAGTTTATTTTGTTTTTAAATAACACATCTTTATCAATCACATGAAAATATTTTTAATTGTCTCAAACAATTACAAGGGACAAGTGGCAAGATGAACACGTTTAATTAAGGACCACTTTATCATAGAGCAACTTTTAAATTTAAGCCAACTTAAAAAAAAATCTTATAAACCTTCCTCCTTTATTCGACTTAGATAATCAATGATACAAAAAAATGGTTTATAGCTGGGGGACGCTAGATAAAATATTAATAATTTCTATAAAATTTTGATTTTTGGGGCTTACAAAAGTTACTTTCTTTTGTTCCGGAGTTGATAGTTAATTTAATGACAGAGACAAGGTTTCTTAAACAATTATAAATTCTGAGTTCTAGTCTCAAAAGGTGTAAAAAAATGCAATTAAAAAAATATTGCCTTTTTCTATATATATTTAAATTTATAATCTTTTAAACTAAGCCCTAACATTATAATACTTTACTTAAACTTATGTTAGTGTCGTATTGTTCATGCATTTAAAAATAGCAATAAGGAGATTCCAGCATTAAATTAATAATACAGGGTTCAAACAAGTGTAGTTATTTGTATCCAATCATTATGTAAATGAGCTTTAGTTTAATTGCTATATAATGGAAAGTGAAGACTTGAATTAAAGATAGTAAAATTTTAAATTACCAGGTTTTATCGTGAAAATGTGGGGTAATCTTTTGTCATTAGGTTACCCTAATAACCATAATTTACTTATTGATTATTAAAAAAAAGTTTGTATCCAATCATTAACTTTGAGATGGGAGAAATATAAAAAAAATTAGATGGATAATATTGTTTAATTTGGATGAGGTGGGTTAGTAGCACTTGCTTACATTGTTTTCAGCACCATGCTTTTCCACTTTTAACGTGGTGTTTATTTTTGCTTAAAATATTTGCAGGAGGCTTACGTCTGTGGGGGTGCAGATATAAGTTTCTGAATACTATTTGTTTTTTTTAAATAAGATCTGTAAACTGCTTTTATGGTCTTAAAAAAGAAGCTATTGTTTAACTTCTTCACACATCTTCACATCCTACCAACAGCCAATGTCCAACACCACCACCACCCATCATGCGCCGCCACCGCCACCACCGTCCACCACCACCCACCGTCCGCCGCCACCACCACCCACCGTCCGCCACCGTCCATCACCGCTACCACCCACCGTCCACTACCACCACCCACTACTACTACCATCCACGACCACCGTCCATCACCACTACCACCCACCCGTCGGCCACAACCATCATCCACTACCACCACCCACAGTCCGCCACCACCACTCACCACCACCACCTACCATCCGCCACCAACACCATCCACCACCCACCACCACCGTCCACCACCACCACCACCCACCTGTCAGCCACAACCATCGTCCATTACCACCACCCACCGTCCGCCACCACCACCCACCACCACCACTTACCATCCGCCACCAACACCATCGACCACCCACCACCATTACCGTCCATAACCACCACTACCCACCACCCACCACCACCACCCACCCACCGTTCGCCACCACCACCACCTACCATCCTCCACCACCCACCACCACCACCGTCCACCACCCACCCGTCGGCCACAACCATCGTCCACTACCACCACCCACCGTCCACCACCACCACCCACCACCTGTAACACCCCGACCGATGGCGGATTATACATCGGGGCGCCACATATTGTTTCATTACTCGTGACACTATTTGGTGTCAATATTTATTAATACACATTTATCGCGCACAGCGCAACGCAATCACAAGATAACATAAATCAATATATTATAATTCAAAATATTCAATTAACATAAACTTGTCTTGTTACATTTTAATCTAGGTCCAAAATAAAAGCAAACATCCTATGTGTCCTCAAGCTCCGAATGCAGCTACTGCGAACCTGAACATGTGTTAAAATAAAACGTCAACACTTGCGTGTCGGTGAGAGATCAAGTTTAATAGATATAAATAGATAATAATAGATCTGCGCGCAACATGTGTAAATCTGGTGTTTAACAAGGGTGTAATTAGATTGTGATCAAGCCTAAATAGATCATAGCTCATAGTTCAATCCGTGCTCCCAATTGAGCACAAAAACAAGAAATCATCTGTGCACGTGTAAACAAAAGAAAACCGTAAACGATAGGTCTCCCGTGTTCATCTAATGGATCCATGAAAACTTCGGAATAGGCCGAACAAAGCGGTTAATGATTCACACATACAAATAAACAGCCAAGTAAACGTCCCTACACATGGGATACTGCGCGACGAAAGTTCATAAACAAGTTTAAGACTCAAGTTTGTACGAACACATGAACATCCCAAAACGTTAAAAATAAAAAGGGATTAGGTACGAGATTACTCACATGTAAACGGTGCGTTGAAAGCTAAAGCAAGAACCAACTTTTAAACAAGCACAAGTTAACCTATAAATAAGAGTTTATTGGTTTAACGATTGGTTTTAAGTCCTGAATATATGTAACCATTAGTAATATGTATCTTAAACAAATTATTATATATATATATATTACCGGAAATGCAGGGAGGACAGAGGAGAAAACGGAGGCAAAGAGAGGAGAGGCGGCTGAGGAACAACGGCAGAGAGCAAGGAGAAGGAAATTAAGTGTTTGTGTGTGTAGTGTTTAAGTATAAAGAAAGTAGCATTATATATAGGAAAACCCTAGGGAACACAATCCCTAGAAAAGGGGAAAAGATCTTCTACAGAATCAAGCAAAAGATATCAAAAAGCAAAAGATCAGAAAAGTAAAAGATATCAAAAGATATGGTAGCTGCAGGGGACAAGGGAAAAAGGCTGACAGGAACAGAATAAAGCAAAGGAGGTGTCAGGTAAAGGTTCTGGAAAAGCAGATCTCAAAAGATAATGTCAGTCACTTTTTCTGCCAACCAATAGGGTTGGTGCGCATGCTGCGCCGAAAGTGGCTTTTCAGACATAAGGCAGGTTAGGTCAACAGCACAGAAGATAAGATATCACAAAGCAAACGGGCTGGATAAAACAGAAGAAAAGACTTGAGGTTTAGCGCGAGAAGACTCGAGCGCACGCGCGAGGGCGAAGGCAGACCGAATAATTCCTAGCGCGCCGCGGGAAGAACTACAATCCTCAGCGCGCCGCGGGAAGAACTACAATCCTCAGCGCGCCGCGGGAAGAATTACAATTCTTAGCGCGCCGCGGGAAGAATTACAATTCTTAGCGCGCCGCGGGGAGAACTCCAGTACTTAGCGCGATGCGGGAACATTTCGCCTAGAAACAGCTGGTCTTCACGCAGGCTTCCTTGTAAGGAGTCTGGCGCGTGGAGCTGCGCAGACATCCTTAGGCGGAAAGAACCAAAGGACAAGCAAGGAGTTAAGAGAAAAAGGGGGGTTCAAGGCGTAAGGGTTAAGCAGAGGGGCGGGACGGCGACAAGAGAGAAAGAGGCGGAACGGCGGAAAGAAAGAGAGAAGAAGGCGGGAAGGAAATTATTATTAGTAATATACAAATATATATGATTTATTAAATGTTAAATTACAAATGTTATTAATCAAATTTTAAATCATAAAAAGAATCGGATTCGAAAACGGGTACCTGGGTCGGGTCGGATAGGGCAGTTGTCACACCACCACCACCACCATCCATCACCACCACCACCCACCCATCGGCCACAACCATCGTCCACTGCCACCACCCACCGTCTGCCACCACCCACCACCACCACCTACCATCCGCCACCAACACCGTCGACCACCCACCACCATAACCGTCCATCACCACCACCCATCGTCCACCGCCCACCACCAACTATTTTACTAGTCTACAAACGTTAAATGACTTCTATCTACTGTGATATGTATGATAGGTAACTAATTTTCAGCTTATGCAAACGATACCCAGTTTATAAAACAAACAACATTATATTTTCATATTGCAGACCTTCAGACCACATCTTCAGTTGCAGACATGAAATAAGATGAAATCAGATTGCAGACAGTTTTTGTCTTAAAAAACAAACAACACCTTAAATGTCATTGTTTTTAATATTGTTTCCCAGTTAATATTATTAAATTTTCCAGAAGCAAAGAACACGACATATAAACAGATGTATGAACATTTAGAAACAAAAGAGGGGGAACATGCTATGTTTAAGATTGCCAAAGTCAGGGAGCGTAGAAGGTAAGATCTATGAAGTTTATAAAGGATACGGATGGGCATGTACTGGTTAAGGAGCAGGATATCAAGCTAAGATGGCAAACCTACTTCCAAGAAGAATATGACTACACAACCTCTCAATGACAGCAACCGAATAATTGCTACTGCCGACGGATCACACGGGAAGAGGTGCAGATTGCACTCAGGAGGATGGGAAGAGCTAAGGCGGTCGGCCCAGACAACATATCCATCGAGGTGTGGAAGTGTCTGGGAGAAGATGAAGCCATGTGGTTAGTTACTTTGTTCAATATTATCCTCAAATCTGGTAAGATGCCAGACCAATGGAGGAGCAGTGTCGTAGTCCCTATCTATAAGAACAAAGGAGACGCCCAATGTTGTGGTAATTACCGAGGAATCAAGCTACTAAGCCATACCATGAAGCTATGGGAAAGAGTGATTGAGGTTAGACTTAGACGAGAAACTCAGGTTACGGTAAACCAATTTGGCTTCATGCCGGGGCGTTCCACCACAAAGGTAATACACATCATAAGAAGATTGATTGAAAAGTACAGGGAGAAGAAGAGCAACCTTCATATGGTTTTTATTGACCTAGAAAAGGCGTACGACAACGTGCCACGCTAAGTGCTTTGGGAAGGCTTGGAGGGTAGAGGGGCCAGAGGAAATATTTAGAGATAATTATGGATATGTATGCCAGAAGCGCTACAAGTGTTTGTGTGCCCGTGGGGGGTACTAACCTCTTCCTCGTGGAGGTAGGCCTTCATCAGGGGTCAGCATTGAGCCCGTTTCTCTTTGCAGTAGTCTTGGACGAGCTGTCAAAGTCGATTCAGGAAACACTTCCGTGGTACATGATGTTCACAGACGATATTGTGTTAGTTGCTGAAAGAAAAATAGATCTTAACATGAGACTAGATGAGTGGCGAACAACCTTAGAGAGAAAGGGTTTAAGGATTAGTCGCTCTAAAACGGAGTACTTACACTGTGATTTTGGTGGAGTAAATGATAATGATGACATCTAGATCACCATTGAAGGGAAAGTAGTTCCACAAGTAACAAAGTTCAAGTATCTAGGATCATTTATCCAAAGTGACGGGGAGTTAGACAATGATGTGGCCCATCGACTTCAGGTAGGATGGTGTAGATGGAGAGCAGCCACATGTATATTGTGCGACTGGAGATTCCCAACTAAACTAAAGGGAAAGTTCTATAGGGTCGCAGTTAGATCTGCAATGTTATATGGAACAGATTGTTGGGCCATCAAGAAGGCACAAACACGGAAGATGGAGGTAGCAGAGATGAGAATTGATATAATGCCAAATATATATAAATCCCTTGTAAATTTTAATTAATATTTTATTAGTTGTTGTTTGGTTTTTATTAGAATTTGTATATTACTAACATATTTGAATAATGTAGGTTCTGGGATTTGTTCATGGTTAAAAAGGGCGAAAAAAGAGCTAAAACAAGCCAAACCGGTGAACCGGAGCATCAGAATTGAACCGGACCGCATCAGAATTGAACGGACCGCATCAGGAAATGAATCGGACCGGTCAGCCACTCCTAGCCCACGGCACCGCGCGATCGGGGGGCAAAATCCCGCCACGCGGTGCTCTGGGCACCAAGTTTCTCGAATTTTCTTCGTTTTTTTATCAGTTTTGGGCCCAGAAAACCTATATAAACACTCCTAAACTTAATCCTGAGCATACCCTGCGAACCAGAGCCGAATTTGGAGTTTCCTGGAGCTTAGGATTGCGATATTTTGCGGGTTTGAAGGCAAGGAATCAGCCGGTGAAGTGCCAATCGATCAAGAACGAATACTACGGGTTTTATCACCTATTTTCTTACGTTTACATTATTTTTCACCATGATTTCCTTTAAGTTTGTTTTATTTGATTTTATAATGATAGGCTAAACATTATAGACTGCCTGGGTTTATGATGAACCTATTTTGACGTTGTGTTTTGATTTGGGATTTATTTATCATTATGGTTTTATGATTTAGTAAAAGGTTTAATTTTATTTAATTGATGCATATGGATATTTAGGATTGTTTGATTGATTGTTATTATTCCATTGTTGCCTTGATTATTGTTTGTCATCATGATAGGTTGCTATTAGGTAATCTATTTTGTGTTTTTAACTATTTTATGATTGATATGCATTAAGATCATAGGAATAATAATTATTAATTATTAAATAATTAGGTAACCGTAAGGAAACTTGATTTTTAATACTAGTGTGCGTTACAACTTCTTAGAAACTCATATGTGTCTCTTGAGAATGGTCAGGGATCCTGTTTGGGTTTTCTCTTAAGTGTCTATTTTACGATACAGTCTATAACTTAATATTTTCCCGGTTAATTCACAACTCAAATTTAGGGGATTCTAGCCTAGGTAATTTTCTCGTCATCATCTGATTTAATCAAACTTTTGTTTTAGTTTATTGTACTTGTTTTTCTTAATTAGATTTTAATTAGTTTCTAGAACACCCCTCCCCCCAATAATAATAAATAAATAGTCGTGTTTGTAGTTGACTCTAATTAGCTAGTTGACGTAATTTAACGAGTTCTATGGGTTCGATTTCCGAACTTAATTAGCTGTACTAGAGTCGACCGGTTCACTTGCCGGTTAGCAGTTTTAGTTTAGTTAAGAGTCTAGAATTTATTACTTATTGTTTAAATTAGCATAATTTAGGGGATTCTAGCCTAGGTAGTTTTCTCGTCATCATCTGATTTAATCAAACTTTTGTTTTAGTTTATTGTACTTGTTTTTCTTAATTAGATTTTAATTAGTTTCTAGAACACCCCCCCCCCCCCCAATAATAATAAATAAATAGTCGTGTTTGTAGTTGACTCTAATTAGCTAGTTGACGTAATTTAACGAGTTCTATGGGTTCGATTTCCGAACTTACTTAGCTGTACTAGAGTCGACCGGTTCACTTGCCGGTTAGCAGTTTTAGTTTAGTTAAGAGTCTAGAATTTATTACTTATTGTTTAAATTAGCATAATTTTAGTTAATAATAAATTTATAACTACTTTTAGCACATCAAGAATGCTACACTGGATGTGTGGGCACACCAGATTAGACCGAATAAGAAACAATGTGTTTCGGGAGAGATTAGGGGTAGCTAACATATCCGACAAAATAAGAGAGTGGAGATTGAGATGGTTTGGTCATGTGAAGAGAAGACATTACGAATCCTATTAGATCCGTAGAAAACATTATTATAGAGGGGAGGAGGGGTATTATAAAACCGGGTATTTGAATACCCTATTTTCGGATATTGAAAAAACCCTATTTTTGGGTTTTTTTTCGGGTATAGATTGGATTTTTTTAAGGTGTTACAATTTTTTGGGGTATTTTCGGGTATTTTCAGGTATTTTTCGAGTAATTTCGAGTGTAGACAGGGTATTTGAAAAACCCGGTTTCGGGTATTGGAAAATCCCGGTTCTGGGTATGTAACCGGTTCCGGGTTTCTGGTATTATCGGGTATAAATCGGTCCCGGTTCTGGGTACGGGTTTTGGTACTACATTGCATACCCTATCCGTACCCTACGGGTAGGGTCGGGTACGGGTTCGGGTATAAAAAACCCTGGTATAAAAAAAACCGGTTCCAGGTATTTTTTTCGGGTTCGGGTTTTTTGTGCACCTCTACTTATAGCTTTGCTATTGATGGGATTTTCCACTGGGTATGATTGATTGATTGAAATTTTATACTTTGTTTTTAATATTATTAACTTTTATACGTTGTTTACATGTAGCAATAAATCAATAATAAAGTTGGAATGTACCATTAAAAATTTGTAATTCCAACTTTCCAGAAACAATATAATATCAGTTAATAATACGATGTAACAAATGAAATGAACGTTAGCAATCAACCAAAATTTAGTTAGTTCACGACTTAGTTTGTGATGTAGTTGTGTATGACGTTGAAGACAAGGACTTTGCCGAATGACTGGCAGAGGTGAAGGAGATGGTGAGTTATACACCAGAGTTCTTGCTTCCAATTGATTGTTCTTCACCATTTTGTCATATGCATCATTCAACCTCTATTGTTCTTGTTGGTACCACTCGTCCGGGGTTAACACAGCTTTTCCAGATCTAGAATGATGACGAACTCGCGTCTCGTCACCTTCAAACCTAGGGAACTCTCCGGCTCTGTCTTCCAGAACCGGAGTTCGAGTGTTCCTGCGAGATTCTACCAAAGTTCGTCTAGCTTCAAAGATCGGTTCTTCGAGAACTTTGATCCATCTCCCTTTCGCCGGAGTGACTATCGGCAGTTGTGGGTGACTCATCGTTTCAGATCACAAAAACTTCAAAAACTTCCAAAAAAACCACAAGATCCAGCTAAAAACCGGATTGCGCCAATGAAGAAGCACATAATCGAACTGGATAGTCCGAATCTACGTTTCCCCAAGTGTGATTATACTGACTGCCTGATGAACCAGATTCCAGTTAATTGCCTGGAAAATCGAACACCGTGAGTCTCGTCACAAGAAGGACAATATGAGGGGTCTTCCCGTAACCACCCTCCGACGTAAGAATAAGTCATGTACTGTGTGTAATAAGTACGAGATACAAGTAAATTGCTCTGATTGTGTGAGAGTGAATGAGTACCTCATTGAGATGATTCGAGTATTTATAGCCGAGTGTAGTGGGAAGGTGATTGGTGGAGTTGTCACTGCCAAGATATTCCATATCTGCCTGAATGGACAAGTGCCGAGCGTTTATAGGATGTGACGGCCTGTCCACATTAGGGATGGTTACCAGGTGTCGTCCTTCCATTGGCTGATGTTGCTATCAGGGAATGTTGAGAAAATCTTCTAGAAGTTGTTTGTTATAACTGCTCTTCCATATCACGTGGGGACCTTCACGTGTGGGGTCCTTTGTGTGTCCCGCGGGTTCCTTTCGCGGATTGTGTTGGAGACCTGTGAGGTGTATTTCTTGGTTCACGGGTGGCACTACAAAAAAGAGCGGTATCTGGGACTGAAAAATCAGTCACTGATACTAACGAATTAATCCCTTTTTTCCAGTCCCAATCCCTTATTTCTAGTCCTAGATAGTAGTTTTAGTGACTGAAAATCAGTCCCCATTGCGTGGCGTCAACGGGGACTAACATTCAGTGTCCAATGCACATAAATTCAGTCCTTAAACTGATCAATGGTACCTCGTAATTCAGTCTCCAATACGTATCTTCTGTGAGTAAAAATCAGTCCCTAGTATTATGATATTTCAGTCTCAATTGCATTTATTTAGGGACTAAAAATCAGTCTTCTAAGTCATGTCTATTTGTCTCTAATGCGTTTTATTATATTCGTAACTCTGTACCAGATCAGTCCCTAAAAAGATGTATGAGAGACCAGTGTTTAGTCTCTAATATCACAAATTTCTATCTCTAATAAAGTGTTTTAGTAACTAAAAATTGTTCTCTAATAATATCTCATTTTAGTCCTTAATATGTTTTTTTTAGTGACTGAAAATTAATCTCAAATGCATTGCCATTTTAGTCTCGAATATCTTTTATATAAACTAAAATTCAGTCTCTAATAACAAAATTTATCAGTCTCCAATACGTTTAATCAAATTCTGAAAATCAATCTCTAATACGCTCATTCAGTAACTATAAATCATTTAACTGTCAATATCACAATTGTAATGCTAAACCAACAATATCATAACTTTGAAACGCTAGACATAAAAAAGAAACAAAACCTGGTTCAGTATTTCCAAACATTAAAATGCTAGTAAATAAAACAAGTAATAAACCATAAAGAATAAGTCTTAACTAACACGCTTGCTAGATCAGGTCTTCGCTACCACTTTCATTGAGTTGTCCACTCGATCCATTTCCTCCATTACTTGCAGATGTAGCTACAACGTTCTCAAAATCTGGAAACTTTGAACTCATGAACATTGACATTTTTTCGTACAGCTCATTAATTTGTCTAAGTTTCTCCTGGTTCTGTTCCAGTTCCTCCTTGAGTGCAACAACCTGATTTTGAAGATTTTCGGTCTCACTTGAAGGTGGTTGAGACGAATTCGATATCATCCAGTGATCCTTTTTCCTCAGTACCGGTCCAACGCCTACCTCCCATGCAGATTTTGTTGTTTGCTTTTTAGCACACACACTTTTAATTGCCTTTTTCTCTAGCTCACGTTTCATATCAGCAATTATAATCATCCCTTCTGAAGTTAACTTAGCCATAGCCTCCTCTTTATGGTGAAGAATATTTTCCTAACAAAAGAAATGGTACGAAAAACAGTTAAAACTAATCGTAACTAGGGGTGTTCATGGTTCGCTTTAAAACTATGAACGCCTTAGTTTACGATTTTCACGGTTTGGGCTTTATCGGGTCTTGATATATAATGCATAAAATAAAAAAAGTAAATTATCAGCTGCCAACAAGAATGCGTATTGTGTGCAGCTGCACATCAGCTCATACAGTAGCGACATCAAACCATAAAAGAGTAACTACCTTACATATTCAATACGCGTGTGATTGTTTAACCATCCATTTTTGTTAGATTTGAAATGCAAGTTGTAATAAGCTTCAAATGGGGTAGGTGCTACTTGAGTCTCGTGATTTGTCTACGATAATAGAAAGCGTAATAGTAGAGAATACAGCCCCATGATAGTTTAAAAAACTGTAACTTGTAAGGTTTAAATCTTACCATCTGGAATACATGATTAGCTATTGAGCGAGAGCCTCCTCTCCTTGTAATAACTTGTTACTTCTGTTAACTTCCATTTCTTATTGTATTTCTATATAACAATATTTACCAAACATGTTAGAACTAGGGATGACAAAATAGCCCGAGCCCGACGGGTATACCCGAAACCCGAAACAAATGGGATGGGTATACCCGAAACCCGATGGGTATGGGCCGGGTATGGGATTAGGATTTAAAAATTTTCGCGGGTATGGGATTAGATGATACCCGGTCCGATTACCCGAAAACACATACCCCTTTACCCGAACCAATAATTACTTTAAAAAATGCATTTACTTGGCAAATATAGTAAGCAATGACTACATTAATAATTACTTTATGCCTACCATTTACCCTACCAACAGCAGTTACACCACATACACCACCGACGACAACCCTTGCCCAACAGTATTCCCAACAATTACGGGTATGGGATTAGCAATACCCGGCCCGTTGCCATCCCTAGTTAGAACTCACAACCTAAGAAAATAAGTTATGATACGTATTTTGAGCTAAGCAAATGCTCCTCTAATGAACGTCGGATCGACCTTGTTCGTGATTTTAGTCCAGCTCTTATCCAAATTCATTGCAAAATTCTACTTAACAGCAAACATACATAAACAAGAATTTAACATATTAACTAAAATGATGTTGGGTTGTAAAAAAAATCAAGAACGTGGTCTAAAGATTTTGTCAAAAAGTTTAGAATTTAGAACAATACACAAACAAGTTGTATATACATACGTACAGACATGAAGCCAATTATATACATACACAAATTCACAAATAATAAGATGCAAAACTAAGTATATTAATCAAACTGAAGGATGGTTAAGGTTTAAAAATTGAGCCATAAAAGTCAACTTCGTGTAACTTCCAACAAAAAACCAAAATTATAGCAGGTTACAGGTCATCATATTTAGTTAACTCAAAATTGTAAAAAAGGGTTATATATACTACATGGGTTAAAAGTTGGAATTTAAACAGAATATCACCACAAAAATAATAGGGTCAGACTCTATTTCTTTCTTTCTTTCTTAAGTTTCATGATCAAACTAGAATAACCATCACACTGGTGGATTTAAGGAAAAAATCTAGTTTGATAAGTTGGAAATTACTTATAAGCAACTGTTGTTTTAGTTTAGTTTGGGCTGAATCTGTTATAAAGAAGGTTCAAGTCTCCTTCTTTTGGTCCAGACTTGTGGTTTTTATACAACAAATCTGGAAAATCCAATCACAGGGGCAGTTTGGTCTTTTCATGCTGATTAAATTGGGCCAGTTATGCAAAAGTCAATTATCGAGCCAAAGTCAAACTATGAGGAAAAGTCATAAGCAGTTCTCGAATAATGTCAAACTTATGTTTTATACTATATTTTCATGCTGATTAAATTGGGCCAGTCATATGAACAATGGTATGCGTGGCTTTATAATAATGTCAATAAGTGTTCTCGAATGCAGTTCGGGAATTTTCGGAGAATTCATGTGCAGGAGCAGTTTGGTTATATAGTTATGATGGATCAATGGCAACCTTTGAGGCAAAATTATAGACATTATAAGAGTGTTCATAATCTGTTAAATGGGCAGGGGTATTTTGTGGAAATACTGGAAATTGTTTGCTTATGATTTTGTGGTTTCTAACACAAACATTTGCAATCTTTATACTTTCTGCTAAAACTAAAACTAGAAAAATGAAGTTCAAGTTGATCTAGTGATTCACATGGTTATAAAAGATCATTTCTAACAGTATATTCACATATCATTGTATAAAAACCAAGCACACTGTTTATCATTCATGGCACCAAATAGGGGTGCAAACGAGCCGAGCCGAGCCCGAGCTCGACAAGGCTCCAGCTAGGCTCGCTTAACTTACATAGCTCGAGCTCGGCTCGTTTCGAGCTCTATTTTCAAAGCTCGAGCTAGAGCTCGGCTCGTTAACTATTTATCAATTATTTTTTAGATAACTATAATTATTTTTATATATTTTTTTCTACTATAATTTTATGCATAAAAATATATATATTATTTAGTTATTTTTATTAATTTTTTCATAACATTATATATATTAATTAATAATTATTAAATATATATTTTAAAAAAATATATAGATGACAAGCTCGTTTAGGCTCGCGAGCTGGCTCGAGCTCGATAAGTGAAGCTCAGGCTCGGGCTTGGTTATTAAACGAGCTTACTTTTAGGCTCGAGCTCAGGCACAGGCTCGATCGAGCTTTTTAACGAGCCGATCTCGAGTAGCTCGGCTCGTTTGCACCCCTAGCACCAAATAGTTAGAACAAGTTTGTTATTCGATCATCATACACAAATGCATAGGTATCCGATACACTACATGAACAGAAACAGTCAAAATTCTGGCTTGAGAGACCTCCAAAATTATCTTATGTCTAAACAGTGTTTTTCCTTTACTATATGTCATCATAACAATATGAACATAACAGCTAACGATGGGTTATAAAACAATTATACTTTCAAGTTACAAATCTGGACTAGAACGCCTCGCAAATTGAGAACCAAACTAAAACAAATGTCAAATAATAACAATCTTAAGGAAATCAGATTTGACTAATTTATTATATTTACACGAATCAACAAATTAACCTAAAATCTAATTAAAGCCAATTGGTACCTCAAATACGACCTGCAACACCGGTTGTTCTTCGCACAGATGAGGGAGTTCAAAGCAGATTTCAGAGCGCGCGTAATTGAGGGACGATTAATTTGGAAGGAACGTGGGTTTATACAAGGGATTGAGAAGTTAATTTTAGTTAACGTTGATAGGTCTAAATAGATAAGCTATTCATTCAATTTTTTGTTTTTTTACTTATAATATCTAAATTACTAGGATTATTATTGTAGTATGATTTTAATACTTCATTATTATTGTTGATTATTATTGAAAGTTTTATTAAACTATTATTATTATTGAGAATACAAGTCTCCAAAACTAAAGATTTAGCTATCTATCGCTTCAGACCCTGCCCGGATATGGACCCGGACGTCTTAACAGGTCAAAGGTCAGACCGACCCGGGAGAGCGGACCGGTGTTTGACCCGGATGACATCATAATAATTTAAATATATATTTACACACACACACACACCCATATATATATATATATAATTCATTTACATATAAAAATATTAATAACCAAAAATAATAATAATAACAAACTTTAATGTTTACTTATGTTTTATACATTGTTTTTTAAATATATATGATTTATGTTTGATCAATAAGGACATCAATGAAGGTTGGTTGGTTGGCTCATGGAGTAACCATTAAAGCTTCTGTCTCTTAAATGACCCAAGTTTGAATCCGACATACACATTTCATTTTAGATTTAATAAAAAATGGGTTTTCGCCGGGTCAACCGGGCCGACCACCACCCGCAAAACCCGGCTGGGTTTTAAGAAACGTCCCAAATACATTGACTCGGCCCGGTATAGGGACCGGATCCTGGTCGGGCCAGTCCGGGTTTCAAAACACTGCTTTCTACAACTTGTTTGTCTGCTTAAATACAGCGTATGAGTTATGTTAAATAAGGCGCCAACCTCTCGGACACTTTTGTTGAGTCCAAAATGATAATAGCTCATAGACATGCATGATGGCGAGATCTTAACATGTCATATTTGATTAACTATGACCATGACTTATCATGAATTACTCATAGATAGGCATAATGGCCGTATAAAATCACGTTAGATCTTAAAATGTTGAAATTTGATTAATTATCCACTTCTTTGCCAATTATGTTTATAATAGCTCGTCATCATTGACCCTATTAAACAATACTTGGCCCTAGTTAATCATTAGTAACCCGATTAACCATTCATGAGCAAATAATCATAATCGACCATATTTTAATATCATTAACTCTAATTGACTATCAACAACCTGCTAGTTGGCCATCAAGCATTTTTTTTTTTTGAACATACAAGCTTTCCTCATACTATTTACATTATACTGCCAATGCCAGGAATCGAACCCTGAACCTCTCACCAAAAGGCCAAAGCCTTTACCATCCCACCAAAGTGGTGATGGCGGCCATCAATCATTTTACTTGGCCATATTGATGAGTTTATTGTCCAAAATGGTTTTGGACAAAAGTTATTTACCAAAATGGGTTGTTAAAAAATATTTACTAAAGTAGATTTTTTTTTTTTTTTTGTAAATTCACAATTCATTTGGTAGATAATTAGCTTTAATAAATCTAATAATTTCTTTATTTATGTTACCATATCAAATTTTAGATTATTCTCATGATACAAATCATCTAGGTGTGACAGAAATAAAAGACGTCAAATGTTAGCTTTAATTAATATCAATAATTAATAAATGACCATGGGAAATGAATTAGAGTTATTTTTTTATCAAAACGGGCAGAGAGAAAAAAATAATTACCAAAATACTTTATTAGAGACTGAAGATTAGTTGTCATACGAATAATTTTCATTATCAGTTTGGGATTGAAATTCAGTCTCCAATAAGTTTCTCGCATAAACCTAATATTGTCCAATTAATTAGTAACTGATAAATCAGTCCCAAATACCATGTATTTGAGACTAATATAGCAGTCCCTAAAAGTTTAAACACAAAACGATTGATGTGACGATGATGTTTGGAAAATGAAGATCAGTCCCTAATATTCGGCGGTTAATAGAGACTACATATTAGTCCCAAATTACTTCATCAAAAATTAAATTTAGAGATTGAAAATCAGTCCCGAAAAAGGTACATTACATGATTTCTAAGACTGATTCTTAGCCCCTAATATTTTTCCTTATATTGTAGAATATGCTCCCAACAAATAGAGACTAAGAATCAGTCCTTGATCTTTCCATACACAAAATACGTCAAATATTGAATATCAATTCCTAATTTGATATGTGTTGGAAATATTAAGAACTGATTTTCAGTCTCTAATATGTTCCTTTCACGTTAGAGACTGAAGATTAGTCATCAAAATTTTGTGCCACTTTTTAGTGTCTATTTATGACTAAAATTTAGTCTCAAATAATGTACGCGACTGATTATCAGCCCCTAACATTAGTCGCAAAAAAATCAGTGCCCAATAGTAATGGTAACTGATAAATCAGTCCCAGATACTAAGCTTTAATGCCCTACATCTATAATTACGGTGTATGCTTTTGAATATATGACCGTTATATATATGTGAATTATTTTTTGTCTTCAACCATGATGAAACTTCCAAAGCAACACTTCTCCCGACTCTTATTCGTTCATCACCCAACTCTTCTTGATTGGCAGCTGCCATAAGACGCAGTGGCAATGTTGTTGTCTGAGTCCTCCTTCTTGTAGTTGAATGACTCGGTTATCTCAAAGGGCATACGTTAGGAGAGTACAATTTCATGGAAAGTCCGAAATCTTGACAAACTAAATGGGAACCCAACAAGCAAATATTCATATATGTTGACAAATTTGAAATTTCATGAGTCGATAGGAGCGGACAACAAATTTCACCATTTATCCTATAGTGTTTAACTATTTATTTAAATCATGATTGCCGGTTAATACTTCACTAAGGATCTATCTTTATGACAAGCTTTAATTTTCAGTTTAGCGAGAGAAAAGGACCTATCTTTGCAAACTTTCGATTTCAATTTACTGAATATTTATTTTTTCACTCTGAAAAATAGAAGGTTTATATGTTTAACAAACATTAGTTTTCAACTTAGGGATTATTTAGTGTGGGTTAAGTTATTCTACGACTAGGAACAAAAATGAAAAGGTTGAGAAGAATTTATAGCCACACAAAAAAACCTATAAAAAATCATTACTCAAAATTTAATTGAAAAATGAAAAAGTAAAAACATAAAAATGTTTCTACCATCTTCCTCGTTAGAAAAAAAAAGGCACAATGTTAAGGGAAAAATTTCATTGTGCCTTTTTGTGTATCATTGTGTTTTGTGTTTATTTTCGTCATTGATTGTGTTTTTTCCTTGACGTTGTGTCTTTTTTTCTTAATATTGTGTTATATTACTCAGCATTGTGTTATATTTTGTTCGACGCTGTGTTATATTTTGCGATCTATAGTGTCTTTTTTTAGTTATAATTGTGTCTTTTGTTCATTTTTGTCATTGTGTCTTTTGCCGGGTTTTTTTTTCTTTTTCTTTTGAACGGGAATAATAGAGGAAACATTCGAGTTTTTATTTTTTTTTATTTTTTATTTATATTTTAAGTTATGATTTTTTTTTTTAATTTTTTACTAAGAGGGTTTTTTTTTAACCACAAATTATGTTCACACTCCTCATTTTTATCTTTCTTGTATTTTAACCTTTCCCATTTAATGTTTCCAATGAAGATCGAAATAAAACAAAAGTATTTAGGGAGTTGCATAGACGCTTATATTGAGGGGTATAAGTAGTCTAAGCGCTCTTTCCAGCCGGTGGTAGACGGAAACTCAACGATTGGATGGCTAATGATTAGGCCGTTCAAACCGCTCGCCGCTCGAACTCGCTCATCGCTCGCTCAGAAATTGCTCAAAAAATGCTCGTTCGTTTTTTCGCTCGATTGTAAACGAGCCGTTCTGGTCTGTTCGGTTGTAAACGAGCCAAGCAACGAGCAAAGGTCTGCTCGGTTCGGTTCCGCTCGAATATTTTTAATTTATTTTATATATAATTATATATTAACAAATATATAAATATATAGACAACACACGTAAAATATAAGTATACAATTTTTTAAACCCTTTTAAATTTTAACTATTTCGTCAATTTTATACTTTTGTTAGTTCGATTTAAGTTTTCAAAATACTAAAAGGTTTGTTTACATGTTCATTATATCTCACTTCGAACTTTTTTCTCCTAAAAATTTACAACATATTATACGTTTGTTTAAAAATTACTAATTTGTTTACAAAAAAAAATCATTTACAGCATTCAAACTTGTTTTTTATTGAAAATTTTAAAGTGAAAAAGAAATTAAAAAATGCTCGAAATCACTCGATGTTCGATCAAAAAATGCTCGATTCAATTTTGGCTCGTTTCATTTTTCGCTCGGTTCGAATTCCAGCCGTTCGGTTCGGTTCGGTTCGATTGTATACGAGCCAAGCAACGAGCAAGCCTTCACTTGGTTCGGCTCGGTTCGTGAACAGCCCTACTGATAATGCTGTCCTCATCTCTTCAAGTGGAACTTATTAACAACACAATTCCACTTCCACCAGGCTCCATAAAATGTAGGGCCAAAAGAGGAGCTTTCCAAACTGGTTAAATACGCAAGTAAAATGGCAAATCCTTATCTCTCAACAAACCAATGTGTTGATCAAATCAAAATTCATTCGGAGGATTTCACTACATATAACATGTATTTTCTATACATTTAAATCTAGCTGGTTCGGTTTATTACAACATCTATGTTGGTGTATCTAATGCAAACTAGTGCTTTACCAGTCCGTTAGACGGGAGCATCGATGCGGGAATGTGGCGCCCACATTAATGCCACAAGCTAAACATCTTAAATCATTATAAGCCCTAACAATTTCAAATCGGATCCATGCAATTGTTGTGGGGTGGTCGTTGAGATTCTTTCTTTTTCTCGCAATCTAAATATCTAATATGTACTGCAAAGAATAAAAAACAATATTCCTATCTTAGCGGTTAGCCCCGCTTTCCTACACGTTCAATAACATATATTCAGCAATCATATATAATACATCAATTTTAAAAAAAATAGAAAGACAAAAAAGTTGACTTGGGAACCTAACATAACCCAACCCGTTTTCACCCATAAAAAATATCTGATTCAACACGAGCCAATTTGAGCAAATAGATAGCTTTGATTTGATTTGTTACTAAAAGAATACACTATATATTTAGAATAAAAGTACAATTTGTTTCCCTTATGAGTGAAAGGACGACCGACTTCATTAAAATAAATGTAAAGCAATAAATCAGAATAATCATAACAATATTAATAACATAATATTTGCATGAAAAGATAGCATTTTCCATCACTGCACAACAAATCAACTAAATTATATTAATTTATAAATACATAAAATAGATTTCACAAACATAGCAGAACACCTGAATAAATTCTACCCAACAGTCAAGAAACAAAATAGAAAATAGTAGGTTTAAGCTCCGATATGCTTTCAATAAGCTTTCAAATGCACATTTTGTGTTCTCCAAAACCTTTCAAATGCATTACAATCATGGCAGCTGGCAATTTGTTCTGATTTGAATGTTCGATGTCATGAATATCATAAGAAATGCAAAGCGATTGTCCTCTTTCATACATTTTTTCGTGTTTAGTATTTCTCTGCTTCTGCAATAGAAAAAGTGAAGTTTGTTAAGTGTGAAATGAGTTTTAACTAAATAGTAAAATACTACAGAAAATGTATATGTAGCAAATGCAAAACAAATGATAAATGGGTAGTTAATATTTAATAACAATTTGATATCTGGCATAAGCAGCAGCAGCAGCAGCCAGATATAAGCCTATTACACATCATGCAGCAGTCAGCACCAATATTTCGTGATATAAAAGAAGATTATGATAGTGTGAAAGATGAGAAATAAAGAAAAAAATCACAACTTCACAGAATAAAGGAGTTTTAAAATCTCAATATATATTACACCACAAGTGAAGTGTCTTATGTAATATACTAGTAGGCTGACTCGCCACGATGCGACGGGGTCAAGTTTAAATTTTTTTCGTTTGGCCTACATTTTAGGTAATAGATACATATCAAAATGACAAAGTTTTGTAGTTAATTGTTGTAGAAGATGGGGCGTGGGGATATTTGTAGCATTATATGCAATCCGGATATCGGTGACAATGTTGTAGTCAACTGTTATTGTCCGAAAAAGTTTTGTAGTTAATTGTTGTAGAAGATGGGGACATTGTAAACCATATATAGTAAAAATATTAGATATTCTTCTCGTAACAATACTTAGCGTAGGAATTACACACTAATTAGTGGCTGACAAAAGGGTAATCAAACATCCTTGGGCAAAACGTTCAAAGACATGCGTTTACACATTCATGTACAAAACAATATCAATATGACAAGCAATCAAATTCTGTACACGAAAAAAAAATTCAGGACCTTGTATGATAGGTTTTTAAAACCAAAATACATACACACATTCATGGTAACTATTTATCTCCATGTTATGATTAATACGGTTTTTCTTTAAACAACCAAGTAAAATAAAAGAAAAGAAGATACCGTAGTTTACCACAATAGCAACCGACACAGATGCGTGGTTGCCCTTCCATCCAATATGCTAGAGCCGAAACTTCAATATGCTTCTTGATTTGCATGCCATCAGCCCATCCAGAAGGGGCTGCACTTTTGACTTAAACCAACACCTAGTTTCTCCTTTATAACACCACCAATTGGAGCAGTAGAGAGTAGGAGAGGGACAACCTTGTGCATTCCTATAAGCAATTGACTTAATACAAAACAAAGTAAACATTAATTTGCTCGATAAAAAGATTAAAGGATCAAAACTGAGTTTCATAGCTTTTGGTCCGCCATCCAGATTTGTGGGTGCACTTAAACACATACTTGGGTAACTCATATTTTGCCTCTGCAGCTGCGTGAAGTGCATCCCAAATTTCTGATTTAAAAAATGTTATTTAGAAATCAGAATAATTAAAAATTAAGTAAATGCCATATTCAACATTTTAATCATTTTAAAGCTCTTAGTTAATGAAGTATTTTTTTCGGTAACCTTGAAAAAGGATTAGAGATAACCATGGGACCTACCTTTTCAACCACCATAAGATTCAACAATATCCCTGAGTTGTCATGCATGCGTTTAAGCTGCTTCCCGGTAATTTGTTCAGAATGCTTCCATGGTTATGTATTAAAATTTTTTTAATAGGTTCTGCAATAAAAAAGAAACCAAAGTACCACATGCATAGTTAAACAAAATCTAGCATTATGCATACGCAAACAACAATCAAACACTTCAAAATTCCTAGTAAAGTTAGACCATCAAGCCACGCCATTAAGCAACTCATTTTGCACGGATTATAATTGATAGAAAGTCATTAAGCAAGAAAACTTAACTGAACATCATAAAAGCCATTAATAACTACCTACTAAAATATCAAATAAATCAAAGAAATACTCAAATTGAGTTGGTACCAGTAAGCAACTCATTATGCAGACAAAAAATGCATGGGCTTAGAAATGATGGCCCGGTTTTCTTAAGCAGTGCAGTACTAATTACTCTTTTATCCGGCCAAAATAAAGCTTATGCCATCTTATATATGTTTACTTGTTCTATTTCTTGATGTCATGCCCACTGAATTTGGTATGTGGCAGAGTTCTAGATAATATGCACCAGAACTTGGGTGGAAAGAAGAATATCAGTGCCATAAGCTAAAGTCAAAGGACTCAAGAAGATAGCTATCAATTGAACGCCAACAACTACGCAACTTACAAATTAGATTCGTATAACAGACATGCATAAAAAATGTAAAATGAAATGGTACTAACACATCATGAATGACCAGTTGATCGCCAACAATGAGGCATATTAAACATACAATTCGTATAGCAGACAAGGAGTCAAAATCTAACACGAAAGATAACAGAAATTACCTTTGGAAAGTACAGGCATGTTTAGCAGCCGCCCCTTCAAAGAAGAAACACACAACCAGTCATTGAGTTAAAATGGAGACAGTAAAAAAGATTACAATCTAGGGCTCCAAATAATAGAACTGAAACACACATGCATTATGATATCTAAAAAAGCTCAATTAGCAATAAAAACTTTAACATATTTATTTTGTTAAATGTAACATTTAGGAAAAAACCCATATTTATTTTGGGTTAAGTTGTCAACTTTAAAAGTTGAAGGATTAAAAATAATTTCAAAAGCAAGTAAGGGAATAATAAGATATGAAAAAACAAAGCATTCTTATGTTAAGGAAATAAGAAAATTCCATCCCACACGGAAAGATGGAAGAAAAGGGAAGCATTTCCCGTGGGTATAAATAAGGAATTGAATTTTCATCCCACATGGAAACAAATAAAGAAATGGAAACTCTCTATAAGGAAGCAAGTTTCCATAGAAATGTTTTAATGTGACTAACCACTTTCCATAGTCCTAGCGGATGGGGTGCAAAGCACCCGACACGCACGCGCACGGACCCGGACTCGGGCGTAATATGGCGTTTTGATGGCGCACGCTCGCATCGCCGCGAGCCACATAAGGGCCGCTTTAGTAATTTTGGAAGATGGAAGTATGATCAAGAAGTGGCAAGTTATCAAAGATGAAGGACCAAAAGTGAAAAATCTGATTCCAGGACCCATCGCTCTACGCGATGAGCCCAGGAACAGCATCATTGCGCTACGCGATGCTCTTCCCTAGAAATCAGAAAAGAAAGGGGGCGCCGCGCTGCGCGATGACCAAGGGATATGGGGCATCGCGCTACGCGATGACCCCATTAAGCAACCGGTGCCACGTGTCCAGCCACGTGTCAATACGTAGCAGTATCTGACGGGCGACCCGTAGGAAAGCAACTAAGTGATATAAAAGATATAATTACGCTTACGGGATTAAGTTAATTCCATGGAATTAGTTGACTACGGTTGCTCGTGTGTTTGTAGGTTTAAGGAGCCAGAGAGCGGTGTTACGAGAACAAGGGCGAAAACGGTGAAGGAAACAGAGCTGGAACGCGAGAGATACGAAGAAATCAAGTCGCGGAAATAAGCTCCACCGTGGCCCACGGTCTAAACCGTGGGCCACGGTCCACCTCTAAATACCCGTACGAGGTAGGGGTTCTGATTAAATTATTATTTTATTGTTATTATAATAGCTTAGACCATAGTCAGGGGTATATAGCCCGAACCTTGATTACTGATAAGCATAATATAACTTTTCATGCAAAGGTTATAGTTAAATAGTATTTCTTAATGATTAAGAAATATACTATTCATCCACACTGGTTATAGTTAAAGTAATGTTTCTTCTTGAAGAAGAAACCTGGTATAAATGTTTCTTCCTAAAGAAGAAACCTGATATATAATTAATAAATAAACAAAGGGACTAAAGGTCCACATGTTTTGTACAAATAAATGATTTGTCAAGGTTATGGTTATACAAAACAGACTACGAGGTCTGAAGCTAGATCACTGATCTAGGTATTTATACAAATGTTATACTCGTACTATAGGTCCGAGGTAATAGTCAATCAATCAATCTGAAAGCTGAAAACAAGAACAGGAATCAGTAACATAAACTGATTTACAGACAGGGGTTAGTAACCGAAACTGATCAAATATACAGGAATCAGTGTCAGAAACTGATTTGCAATCATAAAAGGTGAATACGCCCCGACTTTTTACAACTCTTTTAGAGTCTGAACTGTTTACATAGGATTTACGAATCCTTAAAACGTTGTGTTACAATAATGAGAAACGGGCATACTCAAATTAAGAGTATACATGTGTCTGGATCCATACATACATGGTGACTCGGATTTCCCCGAGGCCATGCATATCATCAAACACGCCTCTGGTAGTCTACGGGACTGATCAGAGAAATGATATTGTGTATATGATTAATTGTACATGTACTTAGGGTAATTGTAACTCAATTGAGTTGGGTGCCTAATGAGTATTATCACAAAGGTATTGTTATTGTTTACACATTGGTATGGTGACTCGGATTTCCCCGAGGCCATGCATATCATCAAACACGCCTCTGGTAGTCTACGGGACTGATCAGAGAAATGATATTGTGTATATGATTAATTGTACATGTACTTAGGGTAATTGTAACCCAATTGAGTTGGGTGCCTAATGAGTATTATCACAAAGGTATTGTTATTGTTTACACATTGGTATTATTGAGTCAGCGTTATTCACCGGCTGTGTGCTGACGTATTTTCCCCCCCATATTTCAGGGAAACTGTATAAGAATAGAACTGACATGCATGACTGATAGAAGATTGGAGACATAGTAATTAGAGATGATCTGATGGCTCAGATATTTATTCAGAATGTTATTAAAGAATTATATTTTCAAAAGGCAGATATTTGAAATATTAAAACGGGTGTTCAACTCCCGAGATTTTAATATAATAATATTTTATCTGAAAAACATTTTATAAATGAATATTATATTTACAAGACTTCCGCTAAAAACCCGCAACTCTGATATATTTTCAAAACCGGATACCAACTAACGAGCGTCACACCCAGGCCCTTAGTCGGGGTGTGACAAAAACCATCAATAAATTTCCCTAGAAATAAATCTCAGTTAGCAAAGTTCATTAAATTGAACAAGCCAACATGACAATAACATTAATAAATTGCCCATTAGCACAGTAACATACACTTAAATCCAAACGACCAAATAGATTTTGAACCTGTAGATCTCACGTAACTATTCGCCTGTTACCACGGTAACATACACTACAATCCAATAAATCAAACAAGTTTCAAACTTGTTAATCAGAAGTAACTCGTGAAGGTCAAATGAGTGCAGAGACACTGTTCTCAACTTCATTTCATACGGATTTTAAGAACAATCGATTATCTATAATGCAAAGGGAAATCAAAATTAAAACAATCGGAATTCAATCAAAATTAAAAAAGAGAGGAAATCAACACATACAAAAGAAACTCTAATAAAAATGAAAAAAAATAAAGAATTAGGGTTCATACAAAGAAGACGAAGTCGGGAACGGTAACAAAAGACAACGATCACTCCATACCTACAATCATAAACACGATGTACACATTAAGCAAGCTAATCAAAACCGCATAAACTACAGGAAACAAAAATTATGCCGCCAATTTACCTCCGACGAACACAATAAATTAAATGGGCACAATGCATGAACATAATAGTGAATCAGTGCTGAGTAAGAACGAACGACAGATGGTTTCAACAGGAAACGACATGCGCAAAGTAAGTGGCCACAAATGAACGACAGGTCGTTTCAACAGGGCTGATTTTGATTTGAGTTATATAGATCTAGGGTTGGGAGGTTACCCACGTCGACCTAAAAAGGGGTGATGAAACCTCCCTCCCATAACTCCCATGGAAATTGTAATTTTTGTGAACTTAGCGAACGGCCAATATTCAATCTTTGATTCTAATCCTTATCAGATGGTTAATATTCAATCTTAGTTGTCCTTATCAGACGGTTAATATTCAATCTTAGATTTACATCAGACGGGCAGGATTGAAACTCACTCTACGATAACCTATTAATATAATATTATGATTTAACAGTGAGTTATTATAACTATTTGACCTCATCATAATTTCTATACAAGATTTCTTTTAAGTGTATAAAATAGTTTGTCATAAATCTCATAATTTCTATACAAAATTAAAATAAGTGTATAAAATAGTTGCAAGTGCAGCATAATAGGTGTCAATCGTGGGCTAAAATTTTCTTTTACTAAAAGAAAATTGGATTTTAATAATCTCAATTTTGATCCATTGGCCGCCGTTAAACCAAACTTAAGAAATATATTCTAACAATCACAGCTTTCAACCTATTTTCCTCCACTAAACATTTTTCTAATAGAGTTTAACCCCGTTAGTTTTTTCATGACGTGGACGATGACATGAATGATGTTAGATCCATCACCATTTCTTAAGTCGGATTTAAAGTCGGGATTATTAAAGCCATTGCTGGCCAATAGATAATAAAAAGTTAGAAAGTTGTTTAAAATTCTAAACCAGAACTGTAATTTCATAGTTTCTTTTAGGCCATGTGATTATCAAATGCAACAATAGGTTGGGTTTAGTACCTGTCACTTTTCATGTGTAGCAGAGGAAAACCAATCCACACACCCTTTAACATTAGGTTTTATACGATATTATAGCCCCTAAACGATCGTATGCAGGGTGTGTGGATAACCAAAGGGTGTATGAATAACATATCCCTTTTTTTTTTCTTCACTGGTTTTATCGGTTTAAGGCTTCAATTTTATTAGGTCGAATAAACAAATCCGGGTTAGATAAAGTTTATCACACAATAAAAATATAATATAATAATAAAAAAGAACCCCTTTAAATATTAAAAATAAAAAACACATAATATAAAGGAAAATTCTCAAAATAGCCCTTTTAGAGAGAGAGTCCCCAAAATAGTCATTTTTTTCAAAATTTTTTAAGATTTGGACTTTCCAGACACATTGGAAAAAGATAATAATTTAGGAGTAGCATGCCAAATTTCTAAAGAAAGTTAGGGAAGAGACCAGATTTGGGAAAATAATGAAGGGAAAGTTCAATTTTTTTTAAAATCTTGGAGTAAAAGTTCAGATTTTTAGTAAACTTTTTTTCTCAAAACCCGTTTTCAGAGACTGTTTTTTTATATTTCCTACCTTTCTCGTCCGTATTTTCAAATTCTAGAAAAAAGAGATTTTGAAATCTCGTCTTGAGAGACGAGATTCTACCACCACCACCCACCGTTCGCCTTCTACCACCGCCACCACCACCACCACCACCCACCCACCCACCCATCGTCCGCCACTACCATCGATCACCACCCACCACCACCATCCACCGTCCTCTACCACCACCGTCTACCACCCACCGGGGAAACAATAGTATTTGACTGAAAAAACACGGGGAAACAGAAGCGAAAGGTTAGTTTCGTTCCAAGTCAAATAGTGGATGCATGCGTCAACATTCAACACCCTTCCTTACAAACCCTTCATATATTTTTCTTTTCCGAATCACAAATCACACACAACACAGTAAACTTCATTCTTTCTTTCTCCGATCAGCAATAATAATAATAATGGGGAAATACATTGAGATGGTAGTGGTGTAAGTTGGGTGGGTGGAGGGGGTGGATGGTGGTGGTGGTAGAATCTCATCTCTCAAGATGGGATTTCAAAATCTATTTTTCCTAAAATTTGAAAATATGGACGGAAAATGTAGGAAACATAAAAAAACAGTCTCTCAAGACGGTTTTTTGAGAAAAAAATTTAGTAAAAATCTGAACGTTTACACGAAGATTTCAAAAAAATTTGGACTTTTCCTTCATTATTTTCCCAAATCTGGTATCCTCCCTAACTTTCTTTAGAAATTTGGCCTATTACCCCTAAATTATTATCTTTTCCCAATGCGTCTGGCAAGTCCAAATCTTAAAAAAATTTGAGGAAAAAAGGGCTATTTTGGAGACTCTCTCTCTAAAATGGACTATTTTGGGAATTTTCCCTACTATAAATACAATGATATTTACTAATTAAAAAAAAACCCACCAACAATTGTAACTATGAAAATAAAGAATACGAGTAGATAGGTGTTTGGGACCAAGTACCGGTAACATATCGACAAATTCTATATGTTATTTGGTACCCATGTTTCAAAAATTAAGTTTTGGTGTTTACGATATGGCACCGATCTCGTCCCTGCATGTACGTTTATGATTCGATTACCGTTATATTACTAACGCCTATGATCCGATTACCGTTATATTACTAACGCCTATGATCCGATTACCGTTATACATGCTTCAAATTAATTACAATAATAGAGTAATAAAAAAATAGAAGTAAAAATATGAATGATATGATATTTAAACACTCTCTCTTACAAAAACATAGCACGATCCTAACACGTTATAGGGTTTGAGGTTTAATTTAAATAGGTTTGGTTTAGTTTAGTTTGGGGTGGACCCACGAGTAAGTTTAGGTAAACGGGTTGAGTTTGGCCAACTTTGAGTTCATGAGTTGACTCATTTGCATTCTTAAATTAAAAAAAGTAGTTTGTCTTATTTATATGTGGCAACCGATTAAAAGAAAAATTCACCGTTGTGGGTCGTGTAAGTTATAAATTAACGAAAGAATGCAAACGAGAACAAATAAATTTAAATAAAAAACAAAGTAAACCCATAACAAAAGATAAATATATTGAATTTTTATTGGTTAGACTTAGACTTTATTTGAAATACAAATGTACCTATCATTTTCTTTCTTTTGCACAAAAGTAACAAGACAAGGGGATCCCGGATCTTCAGGAACTATCGCTATCCCTCTTTGCATTAGGTAACTATTACAAATAAATGATAAGTATAAAATTTATGAACTATTAGCTAGTTCGTTTATAAAATCAAAGACTTGCTTTATACTAGGCTAAAACATCTTGGTTTATTGTGAAACTAGCTTTTGAATCCGTGTATTACACGAGATTTGTCAAATGATAAAATAAGATCCATTATTTCAATTGTGATTATCAAAATACTTATAAAGTAATTAATGTAACTTTAATAGAAAAAACAAACGGGGTTAACGAAAAGTACTTAAATAGCATAATTTTAATGGAAATGTCAGGTGTTGATTTGCAAAAATTTAAAAAATGTACTAAAATTACGTAGTTGGTTAAATCTTAGGTATAAAAATGACAATTCAATAATGTATAAAATCCACACTATGTTATAACCCACTTGACAAAATAGTTTTGACCCATAACCCATGGATAATTAGAATGAATTAGATGAGAGATTAGAAATTAGAAGAAATATAGGCTTGACACCTAAACTTCAACATTTTTTTTATTAGTATTTTAAGATAAGATATCTAAACCAATAAACAACTAATAAAGAAGCAACAAATAATGTGTTATACATTCGATAGGAAAGTAAAGGCATGAGTAGGTTGCATATGAGATGTCTCTTTGTGACTTTGTGTAAGTGTGTTACAATTAATTTAGCCAATCAACGTAACTAATAAACAATAAATGTTTTATTAAAAGTTTGCATTTTGATAGATTTTCAAGTTTCAATACTGGGTTTATATTTATAAAAAATTAAAAAGTCACTTAGAAGTCAGAAGTCAGAAGTCAGAAGTCAGAAGTCAAGCGTTTACACTTCGGTTTAAAACCATCAAATCGTTTTAACTCATCAATGGGTTGGTTTTACGTGGGTTATTTTTTTTTTCTTTTATGTTCGGTCGGTAACGAAACCATAACAAAACTAATTTATTTCTTCAAACTTGGTCAGTATACCGACTATGAGTCGGTTGGTCCTGACACCAACAAAGCATGTATATTCAATCCAATTTTAATTGAAAACTAAGATTCCTATTGCTGCAAAGTTGGTATAGCGGTAAGAGACTTGCTCTTCTTTAGTGGAGACGTAAGTTTGATTCTCACTTAGGCTAGTTTGAAGGATATCTAGGTGAAGGGACGAATCAGAGCTTTAATCCCGGGTTCGAACCCAACAAGGAGCAAGGGTTTACGGATTTTATCTAATTCCCGCCCATCAGGGGGCAACGGTCTCACGGCGCTCGAGAAGTCGACCTTGGGCATAGCCCCAAAAGAGTAGATTTACACGTGAAATTCTTTGCCATTAAAAAAAATTATAAATTGAAAACATAATAATAAGTAAAACATAATTAAATCTAAATGCCATAATTGAAACATAGTTAAGTTTAAATATAAATTCTTTGTCTTTAGGTTTAATAATATTCTGCGGTTAAAAAAAACATAGTTAGATTTATATATTACAATCAAAACAAAATTAATTTAAAGAACTATTTGTAAAAAATACAAAGATTTGTAGAAAAAAAAGTTTTCCAAATATTTTAACTAGTTTTTATCCAATGTATTACGCATTTTTCATTTCTAGTATTTTTATTTATAATATTGTGAATGTATTTTTTTTTTATTATTTTAGTTTATTTATTGTAAGAAGTTAATAATATACGTAAACCTATTTTGATTCATTTATGTTGGGTTATGTTCATTTTTGAATAAAACATTGAATAAACTATGTATTTAATTTTATATTTGTTCGTTTATGTTCATTTGTTATAATTTGAATATTATTTTTTGAAAATTTTTATTTAAGTTGAACACAAAAGAAAAAAATTAACCCGCTTAGAAATTATTCGGGTTTCATGAGACCTATAAAGCGATACTATTATATGTTCAAACTTTTCCTGAAGGAAAAAAAAAAACTTTAGTTGTACTATTGTCAGTGATTCAGAGTCTTGTTTCAGATCATTTTCTTCTTTGTTTTACTTGATTGATTCTGAGCACAAACTTAATAAACCCTTCACTTCCCTATTCTCCATCTATGCTTCTCTCTTTCATTCCTGACCGTCGTCACTCACCCACCTCCAACCCTCTTCTGATGCGACCTCCATCTTGATCCTTGCACCGTTTTCAGTGTTTCCTATTCTTGGCCTTCATTCTACGTGTAGTCTTCTGGTATGTTAAACGGGTCTGGTTCGTCTCGGAAGCTACGACCCTCAGGGGTCCCTTTAGGTATTTGTTTGTTTATTTTGAACAATGCATTGTGTATTATTTGCTTGTTTGTACCTATTTTGAACAATTTGTGTTTTGTTTGTTGGATTGGAAAGGGACCCTAGATTCTTGAGATATTGAAAGTTTATTTTTAAACAGTTTTTTTTCTAGATTTTCGGATTCGGATATCCGGTTTTGAACACCCCTAGTTAAAACACTAAAATAACAAGATGCCGTTAAACAAAAGATAAAGATACTTGTAGCTAATTAGTATTTTATAAAATGGCATAGCGACAGTTAGGTTAAAATGTCTTTGAAGTTAATTCTTCAGATTTAACGTGAAACAAAATATTATTTTAATAATAAAACATTAAAACTGTAGTGATCTTTATGTGTGTTTAGGGTTTGATCATGTGATTGTGTACATGGCAGGTTTAGGCATTGTGATTACGTTTGTGAGGACAATGATGATCTCCCTATCTTACAATTATTTTGGGCGTGGTACTTTGTGGAAAGAGTTGACAAGATTGTTGTTAGTTTGTTGGAATCGGTGGTCTCGGAAATTAGAAATTTTACACGTGTGTACAAAGTTCCTGTTAATTTTTTTTTATGTTAGGGAGAATAGAATATATTTTCCTCTAAAGTTACAAAACTGATTGATACTCTCTTGTTTGGTTAGAATTCTAAGGGTAACTATTAGATAGTATTATTAGATTAGGGTTTTATCAGTAAGAGCTCACGCCCATTAGGTTAGTTAGGGTTTTGTTATGATGTCTATATATTGAAACTTAATCATTCAAATCAACCAATATTTTACCATTATATAACAATAACTTATTTGGTCGCGTCACATCTAGTTTCTTATAATTCCTTTGATATATTGATACTTCATTTTTCAAATCATTTAAAGATTTTCGATTTCTTGCTAAAGGAGATTTAAGAAATCAATGTGAATGTTGCATAGAGTCTAACAGTAACAGTAATGATTGAATATCATGCAGGCATGTTAGGTAAAAGCGTTAGTTAACCGATCGTTTATATAAAGTTTTCATTAAAATTTGTTCATTGGATTTGTGATCTCCCAATAATATATAAATTTTAGCATTCTTGTTATGAAAACACAGTGATGCTTATAGAAAGATTGCTAAAGGGCCAACTACATAACCATTTCTAGTGTAATTCCATCACCTTTATTCGTTTTCAATTGTATCAGCTAGGTTAAAAGCCATTTTCAAAATATATGGGCCGTCTAAAAACCAGCGGTTTGATGCTAAAACTGTATTTAAAAAAGAAGGCGCCCAAAAATACCACGCCCAAAATAGTGTCTGCTTGCAGTATAACAGGTTTTTAAAACAACTTATGGTGTTGGTTTAAGTATGCAAACTTAGAGTTTATTTTTTAGGTTTAGTTTTCGTACCGTAGCGAATAGCGAACTTATTTATCATGACGACACACGCAGACTTTGATTTAATATGTCATATTGTCTACAGTTCTAGTACTAAAACACCCAAGTGGCATGGTACCGAACAAATCAAATCAAAAAGAACATACCATTTTTTGAAAACCCTAATCTTGTTTCTTGCTCACACTCTTTGTTCCTTGTCAATGGCCTCCTCTAGCATCAAACGGTTGTTGCTCAAAACAGGCAGAGTTCTTAACTCTTAATCAATAATCAGCAGAGTTAACTGAAAATTGAAGGCCCTAAATCTTGTTATATTGTTTATAGTCAATTTCAAGGTAAAATTGCACTAGACTACTACTTATAGGTTGATTCTCCACAATCAAAAACCGTCCAACAATTACCCTCGTTGTATTAAGGGTTCAACGGTTTTTGACAAAAAAAATGGTAATTGATTAATTTTTAATTTCTTTTCTAAAACTAATTGACTAATTGTTGCTAATTTCTTGTTTTGATATCCTACTGGCTTAAGTCATTTTCAAGAAATTTAGTTTCCATTTTTGTTAGAGTAGCTTACATGGACTCCTTAACACTAGTGAACTTGTTCACACCTAACTTGTATTTGGGGTTAATTATTTTGGTCTAACTTTTGTTATCTTGTTACTAGCTTACGCTGCTTTTGAGAATGACAGTACGTCTGATGTGATAATTAACTCATAGAAATTGACGGTTATGATGCGTATATTCGATATGATAATTAACTCGTTGAAATTGACAGTTATGATGTTTTATGACACTATTTATATGATGGTTTGTTTATGCTATTAGAACCATAAAGCGATGATAATAAGATGTGTATGCTTAAGTTATGCGTCTTTTTGTTTTCTTAGTAATGTATATGATCCTATATGTATTTATTTGTGCTGACATATGAAAAATGCATTGTGCTACCCGTTTCATTGCTAGTATAATGTTTTGTTTGTGTTGTTTTTTGTTTTTAAAATAATACCTGTGTGTAATTTAAGTCAAGTGTCAACAACAACAAAGGAAAGTTCATAGCATCCTAATCTGTTGTTATGTGTTTTGAGTAGGGGTGCAAACGAGCCTATTCAGTACCAACTCGGTGCCGGTACCGAATTTGCCCACCCCTAACAAGCGAAATGTTCGATTTTATCTTGTGTGATTTACTCGTTTCAACTTTATCAACAAAGTCATATTTAAAAAATATGGGTCGTAAAAAGTATCAAAAACCGACGGTTCGAAGTTAAAACAATATTTGTTATTTAAAAAAAAAAAGACGCCCAAAAATATCAGGCTCAACATATCGTCTGCATGGGGTATAGCCGGTAAAACAACTGATGATGTTGGTTTAAGTATGTAAACTTGATGAGTTTATTTTTTAGGTTTAGTTTCGGTATCGTAGCAAATACCAAGCTTATTTATCATGATGACACACAAAAACTTTGATTTAATATGTCATATTAGTTGTTCTAGTACTAAAACTCCCAAGTGGCTTGGTACCGTACAAATCAATCACAACATTTGAAAACCCTAATCCTGTTTCTTGCTCACACTCCCCTGTTCCTTGTCAATGGCCTCCTCTAGCATCAAACAATTGTTGCTCAAAATTGGTAGAGCTCTTAACTTAACTGTAAATCAATAATCGGCAAAGTTAACTGTACTTGAAGGCCCTAAATCTCGTTATATTATTTATAGTCAATTTCAAGTTAAAATCGCACCAACTACTACTTATAGGTTGATTCTTGTTTTGATTATTATGTTTTGTTAGTAAATTACTAAGAAAGCTACGTCATGGTGTGTAAGCATCCAAAACCTTGGTGCATTTGGGCCGAATATTTAATTAAGTATGCTGAAAATGATTGCTTATTTTTTGGAGGATTCATCACTCCTTGATACTTGATTCATTTGTTTATTATTTATTTATTTGTTTTTTTTTTTTACTTTTTGTGTTGCAGACTTTTACAAAAACATATGAGGAAGGGAACTTGGGCATTGGTCTATTAATTCTAAAAAGGGGGATGATTCCAAGAAAGATGATAACTCTAAGATTGACAAGTTGAATCAAGATGTTAATTGGCTTTCTAAAGCACTTAAGGTGGAATCAAGCCACCCCAAAGGTTTGTGTGCGTGTATGTGTGTGAGTTTTGTCTTTTTTTTTTTCCAACCTAGTAATAACATCCCGTTGCTTATTTTATTTTTATATACAGTTGATAATCAAGAAGAACAAACCGAGCGGTGGGGTCGATTTTCTCACATAATTACAAGCAACAAAAAAAGCAAGGAAGGGATTCCGGAGTGGAACATGAGCAACCTAACCATCGCCTTGTATCTTCTCTACAATCAAAAAGCATCCAACATTCAACCTCGTTGTATTAAGGGTTCAACGATATCTGACAAAAAAATGGTAATTAATTAATTGTTGCTAATTTCTTTTCTAAAACTTATTGACTAATTGTTGCTAATTTCCTATTTTGATATCTTACTGCCTTAAGTCGCTTTCAATAAATTTTTACATGGACTCCTTAACACTAGTGAACTTGTTCACTCCTAACTTGTATTTGTGTTAATTATTTTGGTCTACCTTTTGTTATGTTGTTACAAGCTTATGTTGCTTTTGAGAATGACAATACATCTGCTTTGATAATTAACTCATCGAAATTGACGGTTATGATGCTTTATGACATTGTTTATGTGTTGGTTTGTTTATGCTATTAGAACCATAAAGCGTTGATAATAAACACGTATGCTTAAGTTATGCACCTCTTAGTGTTCTTAGTAATGTAGATGGTCCTATATGTATTTATTTGTGCTGATATATAAAAATGCATTGTGCTACCCATTCGTTGCTAGTATAATGTTTTGTTTGTGTTGTTTTTTGTTTTGTTTTTTTTTAAATATTACCTGTGTGTAATTTAAGTCAAGTGTCAACAACAACAAAGGAAAGTTCATAGCATCCTAATCTGTTGTTATGTGTTTTGAGTAGGGGTGCAAACGAGCTGAGCTCGACTAGGCTCGAACTCGACTTGTTTAACTTACACAGCTCGAGCTCGGCTTGTTTACTATTTATTAATTATTATTTTTATTTTTTTATATAATTATAATTATTTTTATATATTTTTTTCTATTATAATTTTATGTATAAAATAATATATATTAGTTATTTTTATTTATTTTTTCATAATGTTATATATATATATATATATATATTAAGTAATTATATTAAATATATACTTTAAAAAGTTATATAAATGACAGGCTCGTTTAGGTTCGCGAGCCGGCTTGGGCTCAATAAGTGAAGCTCGAGCTCAGGCTCGTTTATTAAATGAGCTTACTTTTATGCTCGAGCTCTGGCTCGGGCTTGATTAAACTTGGATCGATCGAGCTTTTTAACGAGCCGATCTTGAGTAGCTCACGAGTAGCTCGGCTCGTTTGCACCCCTAGTTTTGAGTATTGTGTGCTAATAGTAATGATGTATTAGACTAAACTTAATGTGTTTATAATAGTTTTTTTTTAAGTTAAGCCTTTTTCTCTTTGTTGTTTTTATTTTAATGATGTGTTGCACTAAACATAATGTGTTGGCATAAATTCAGTTACTTAACTCTACTGCATCTGACTTTTGAAAGAAATTGTGTTGTGTAAGTTACATGTTGATATGATTCGTGCTCTTTAAGTTTATGTTAGTGCTGCTGCTTATGTAAAAAATCGTATCTTGTGTTCCTAAGCATAGTTGTGTTCTTTTAGTTTACTAAAATTTACTCCACAGTGTTGGTGTTGGTGCTTTAGTTGTCATTTAAGTTTTTTGTTAATAGTTATTGTTAATAGTTATTTGATTTTGGTAGATATGTGCTAGTTAGTTTCTATGTTGCTGCTAATATGATTTGAGCTCATTATGTTGCATGTTGGTGTTGCTAATTGATTTTTTTAATATGTGTAGGTTGAGGAGATGATATACAATCTAGACTTAGCAATATGGGCATACTACAATAATCCCAATTATGAGGCCCAAGACGGTATGCCCAGTGAAATTCAGATTGTAAAACTTGTGCCACGTTCGGGCCCACTCCGACCAGCTTACTTTATCGTGATTGATACTTACAACAAGCTTGTCATTGTCGGGTTTAGAAGGACAAGTACCTTTTCTGATTTCATTACCGACATAGTAGCTATAAGTGAGACTAGTGGCCCAACTCATTTTGGGATTGCCCAGGCTGCACGCTGGTTTTTGGATCATGAGATGGAATCCCTTAGACACTTACCTCGAGGAGAATGAGGTTGTTAATTTCTTCTTTTTTAGTATAATGGTTACATTTGTTTGGGGATCTATCAATCACATATTTTATTTTTGGATAGTTTGCTATTATGACTTGGTTATTTAGTTATTTACGTATTATTTTAAATTTTGTTATTTTTAAAAGAACATTTCATGTCCCAAAAATTGTCAATTTGAAGTATTCTGTTCTTTCATTTCTCTAATGAGCAAAGAGATGTGGTTTCACTATTCAACAAATTTCATAGGATTTGTATATTTCTATTCTTTTCATTTCATGCTTATCAAACTTGAAAATGCTGGATTTTTTGTTGAATTTGTTAATAAGGTGACTTTTGTTCGTGAATTCCATCTCTCCTACTCGGTTGTGTCACACGATTCGGTCGCTCTCTTTGAATCACCCAACCTGAATCATTAGGGTTTGTGTAACATCTGTAGATGGATCTTGCCTCTTTCCTTATATTTATAATTTATTTCAACCTATCTTTAACCACTATTCACCAAGCTTGTTTAAATCCTTGTTTAATTAACATGTTTTACTCGTGTAAATTGATGACATCCGTATTTTTCAACTATTACCTAACATATTAGTTTTCTTAATAAAGACACTTGATAGATTTTAAGCATTTGAATGCAATTCTAGAATCGGTATCACACATTTGACCAAAGATCATTTATCCCCATGGTATCCGGATGTGAAATACGAGAACCCTACCTTTGAAGACTAAGAGTTCAAGTCATGTAGTAAGCATGTTAGATGGATTTAGTGGTATAGCCATTAAGAAATTTAACACATTTAACCTATATCTTATTTATAAAAGGTTTTCATTAAAATTTGTTCATTGACCCTTTAAAGATTACACACAACCCAAAGTGACCAACTTCTAAGCGGATTTGTGATCTTTCTTGTAATAGGGATTTAAGGTGAGGCTGACCGGACATTCACTAGGTGGTGGGATTGTCATGGTGTTGGCAATAGTGATCCGCCAAAAAACAAGAGAAACAGTCGTTGGGTATGGAACACCACCTTGTGTTTCAACAACACTCACCGAGAACTGCACTGATTATGTTAACACACTTTGCATGCAGGTTGGTATATGAAGGTTTCGTTTTAACTTATGTGTTGCAAAATATTAAATATGGGGATGGCAATGGGTCGGTTTAGGTATTTCTAAACCCATACCCGATTATTAAAGTACATCCCAAACCCATCGGATATTTGGCGGGATTTTATCCGTTCCACGGGTTTCGGGTTAGTGTATCACTGTATCTACTGGGTAACATATTGCCATATTCTTCTACAATCAATATTTGTTTCACAAGGATCTAATATATATTACATCAAAAAAGGAAGTTACATCAAAAAATAAAAAAAAATAGAGTATACAAGTTGTAACGTCCGTAAATTCCGATAAAAAGATTTATCCTTGTAGTGATTGCGTACACCATCGGGCTTGACCCGACTTTTTCCCGAGAGCTCCTGGCTACCCTCGTAAATGTTCTCACTTAACTTTCCACCCAAGTTGCTACATACTTCAATTTGGAGGGACTTGGATGTAACTATTTTATATCATAAAACAAAAGAAAACTCTAACCCTAAACCTATTTGCAGCCGTCGGACCTGGACCCCCCCTGCTCGTTTTTCTTCTGCCTAGCCAAGTTTCAGCCGTGAAAACTTCAATTCAAGGTCGGTTTTATGATTTCCCATGTCTTTTACACCTTAATTGATCATATTAACGCGCTTATTGGTCGTTAAGATTGAGTTTTGATGATAACAGTTTGCTGACAGATTCGTATACGTTTATTGTAGGGTCGGTAACGCGATGTTAATCCACTGTTTTTGATCGATTCTTGATTCCATGATGTTCTACTTTGAGTCTAGTTTCCAGAAAGGTATAATACGTAATTTTTGGACGAGATTTGAATGGTTTTTATGAATTTATAAAATCGAGTGTCAAAGCTGATGCGGGATGACGGATTCTGGTCTGTCTTCCCGACATCATAACCTTTTTTCGACAAGTCTAAATTGGTTGGTTCCACTTCTGGAAGTTAATATTTTGAGTTAGGAACCAAACCCAATTGGAATCGTTTAATTTAGCTAGGTAATGAATTTTATAAAAATAAAACCATTTTGTTGCGCAGCTGAAATAGCTGCACATACCTTTCTGTGTTAGAAGAATTTTTATGATTTTTGTGTCCACTAGAAAAATATAATAAAAATATTTTTATAAACTTAAGATATTTATGCAACACTGGTAAAAGTTTAATAATTTAATTCCATGGTTTTCCTATGTAATAAAATACATCTTTGCATGCTAAAATCTGCATGTTATATTCGTATTGATCGATAAGTTCGTTTTAGGCTTAACCGGTGGCTGCCCTTTCTCGCATCTTTCGGGGCTGTTATAATTGAAGTTCGTACTCCGTCATATTCTTAGGTATGTCACTTACAATATACTAAAATTTCATGGCCAATGGAGGTGTTTAGGTCGGTCAATCGATTTTAGTTCGAAAACTAGGGTTTATCGGGTGTAGGATTGGCAATTATTGAGTTTGATGCGTTAAACGATCGGATGACCGACCGAATCAGTTTGTACAGCGCTAGGGGGGTTTAAGGGCTGTGGGAAAATTATATTTTTGATGCACGGGGCTGTTGGGGTTAGTGCTTCGTCAATCGAGTCGGCGGTGCGTGAATTTTCGTTTAACCGTTAAAGTAAGAGTTGTAAAAAGGAACCGTCAACCCTATCAACTCGGGTGACATAATCTTGATGAATGAAAAGATTTAAAATGGAATTTGGTCCATTCGGGGCTGATTCGTTTAACAAATGGTTTTAAGGTTTATTTCGCGCGCATTCGACCCGATTTGATTATCGTTGGGCCTTAGGCCAAGTTGTTGGGCCTTGGACCAAAGTGTTGGGCCTTGGGCCAAGTTGTTGGGCTTGAACGGCCCATTAGGCTAGAGTGTTCTTACAGCCTAGTTTAGTAACGCGTTATGTATAATTTACAGGCCCTTGCTTGTGATTGTGCACTTAGGGATTTCCTAGCTCATTGCAGGTGTTCGGTTGATTCGGGTGAGTTCATGATGTCCTTTTTACTCTTTTACGTTTTGGGCTAGCATACACACCGAAATACAATTTTAAACGATTTTACTCGTCACAGTGAATTGAATATTTTTACATGGTCTTACTCGTGATGGTGCATTTTGAAAGCTATATTTGAATTATTTTATATGCCTTAGGATATTTTAGACTCATTCATGGTCTTGTGTCCTTAAGGTTACATACATTATTGATGGTCTAGACTCGAGAATGTTAGTGGACTTGGCAGTAATTGAATATGAGTAGACCTATTTGTGTTTGCATGCACTGATGTTACGTGTTGGGTTGTACGTGTGCTCGACCTTGATGTTATTACTTGGATGAGATGTTACGTGTTTGGGTTGTACATGTGCTCGACCCTGATGTTATTAGTTGGATGAGATGTTACCTGTTTTGGTTGTACGTGTGCTCGACCCTGATGCTATTATTTGGACGGTATTTATAGGGATATAAATATATGGATGTATATAGATGTCTAAGTATGAATACTTAGTGTTGATGATGGCCTAACTGTTTGTATCCCATATATATTTAAACTCTTAGAATGTTTTATAATCCCGTTTTTATATTTAAACTCTGGGAATGTTTTATAATCTCATTTTTATATTTAAACTCTTAGAGTGTTTTATAATCCCGTTTTTATATTTAAACTCTGGGAATGTTTTATAACCCCATTTTTATATTTAAACTCTTAGAATGTTTTATAATCCCGTTTTTATATGTAAACTCTTGGAATGTTTTATAATCCCGTTTTTATATTTAAACTCTGTGAATGTTTTATAATCCCATTTTTATATTTAAACTCTTAGAATGTTTTATAATGCCGTTTTTATATGTAAACGCTTGGAATGTTTTATAATCCCGTTTTTATATTTAAACTCTGTGAATGTTTTATAATCTCATTTTTATATTTAAACTCTTAGAATGTTTTATAATCCCGTTTTTTTATATTTAAACTCTTGGAATGTCTTATAATCTCGTTTTTATATTTAAACTCTTGGAATGGTTTATAATCCCGTTTTGATATTTAAACTCTTGAAATGTTTTTAAACGAATTTATATAGGCTTGCTAGGAATGGTAGGCCTTGGGATGTTAAATATAAATATATATATATATATATATATATATATATATATATATATATACATATATATATACACACATTATTGCTTGGCCTATATTTGGCGATGTTGTAGTCTTTTCGACTACTGATGTTGTGTATGCCTACTTTGTGTTTGCATGCACTGATGTTACGTGTTTGGGTTGTACGTTTGCTCGACCCTGATGTTGAGCCGTGATCGGGTCAAATATATTACTTGGGGAAGACCCGGGGTGAGGAGGCCCGTATCACGTGCTTGGATGTATGAGCCGGGATCGGGTCAAATATATTACTTGGGGAAGACCCGGGGTGAGGAGGCCCGTATCTCGTGCTTGGATGTATAAGCTGTGACCGAGTCAAATATATTACTCGGGTTTGACTCATGGTGGGGAGGCTCGTGTCACATGCTTAGGTCTTACCGTGTCCGGGTCAAATATATTACTCGACTCTTGACTCGGGGTGGGGAGGCCCGTGTACGTGTGTTCGACGATGATTGTATTACTTGATGAATTATATATAATTTATTTTATTTATACCTTCTCTATTGTGTATAACTATAGCTTTGAAATAAAGTATGAATTATTGTTTATGAAAACTTGAACTCACTCAGCTCAAGCTGACTTTGTGTGTATGTTAGATTGACTTTCAGGTTGAGGATTAGAGATTTCCGCTTGAACGTGCTAGAGACTACTCGGACGGTTGAAGGCACATCTAGTCGAATAATTAATAACGCAAACTGTTTCTTTTAAATTATTACCATAAGTATTTAAATTTTGGATTTTGGTCACCTTCCCGGGTTTTGGGAATTTTGATGTTATCTATTCCGCTGTTTACTACTCTGAAACGATTTTAATGAGATGCAGATTTCAAATAAAACGAATATTTTATTTACAATTGATTTTGGACACCTGTACCCGTGTTTTGGGATTTTTGATACTTAAACTTTTCCGCTGTTATTTACTCTGAACTTGTTTTAAATACAAAGAATCGTTTGGTTTTAAATTTTTGTGAATTTGTGGACGTAATTACCAACTGTAGGATTCCCGGGATTCGGGGTCTTACACAAGTAAATCATTATTATGATAATATTTGGTGTTAATATTCATAGGAAAAGCATATTGGAGGAAGAAGACATTGGCAATATACTATATATTTTCAAGAAGGCAGAGCTCGTCATCTCTTCTCTTAACAACGAAGCTGAGGAGCTAGTTGATTTTTTAAGGTTTGGAAGCGAGCCTGAATCTAATGGTAAGTTGATAAAAGCACAGTCACATAAATCACTAGGGTTTTTAAAAAGTTTGTGGTTTGCTCGATAAAAGTTCGAAAAAAAGCTCGAAACTGAACGAGTTGGCTCGGCACGTTGGTTCGTTTATATTAAACCCTAAAGTTTAGTATACACATACAAAAAATAAGAAAAAGTCAAAATAATGCATATATTATACCCACTTAATCTTTGAAATATTATAAAGAAATAACAAAATACAATGTTATTATAAGTTTTACATAAAATATATGTTAAAAAATAATATATTTATTGTTTATAAATTGAGCATTTAAACGAGCTAAGCTCGATTTCGATTTTTCAATTTAATAAGGTAAATGTGGCTAGCCCAAGCTCGCCTGGCTTAGCTCAATTACAACCCTATGTTTTACACGCATTTCGGGTTGAGCCACATTCCCGAGAACACACGGTCCATAAAGTTATATTATATTGTTGAATAATACAATGTAATTGATTACAATCTTTTGAAAGAAGGTTTGATTCCTAACAGTTGTTCTTTGCAAAACAGATTCTACACGTGAGATGTCAAATCTAACACCTAAAATATTTACTCATTTGAAGACGAAATCTAGGCAACATTTTCAAAAGTTTCTGCTTTCAACAAACTCATTTGAAGACCACATATGTGATAACTATCATGATGGTTTGGGCATCCTTAAAAGTATGTGAGTTGCAAATGATGGGCCCATTATTTTCTAGTCAAACCGGTAGCAATTGCATCATCAAAACATATCATTTTGGTTCATAACATTTTGGTTCTAATAGGGGTTTTCCCTTGTGTTGGGTTTGGGGAGTAGTGGTTTTACGGTCGGCAGGCTGTTTTAAAAGCTGCTTCAAGTAATGTGACTAAACATAAGAATGTGTGTCTTGACAACCAACATGTATTTATAAATTTTATATATGACACTTTTGGTTTCTTCGCGTATGAAGCAGTGGAGCTACTTACTTGAGTCCAACGGGTCATGCATAGTAATGTTTCGACTCCAAAATCCATGAATGTATTTTTTTAAAGATTAGGATTTGCAATTCAAAATGTGCTAACGGCGTAACTTATTATTATTTTAAAATTTGAAGAATTGGCATCAACAAAATCCAAAAGGAAATGTTTGCTTAAAGTTATGTGAGTTGCAAATGAATGACCCAATACTTTTAGCTTAGCAATGAAATTATCAAAACATAACATTTTGTTTCGCATGTAGCAATGACATTATCAAAACATAAAATTTAAAAAGTTTGTTTCACATTTGTGGCACATACATATTGTATTCAAAACATAACATTTTGTTTCCTGTATGAGAAATTGGCAAATGGTTCGTTTCTGAAACCACAAGGACTCAACCAGTTCAAAAAAATTTTCGAGGACTCATTGTGCCACCGCCTTAAAACCACAGGGATTCAAAAAGTAAATTTATCTTAGCTAAAACCACTACACATAGTTTTAATAACAAAGCATGAATAGATATGGTAGTTGCATAGTTTCCTTTCCAAGTAGAGTTTCGTAACAAACTTGCATGCAAAAAAAAAACATGATTTTTAGTATTCATGTCGTCATTGGCTAAGACTTAAGAAAAAGGCTCTTTTGTATTATCACATTTTTAACTTCAATTCTTTTGTAGTGATACCCTTTTTTTTCTCTCAAGTGCAACACTAGTATATCTTATTGTAAAGTTTTAAATGCCCCGAGATATGATGAAGCTTAAGCTTAACGAGCTGGAGTTTGTAAAGCATGTTTCAAAACATGTTCCGAACCAAAACCTGATCCACACCGACCACGTTAAACTCGTCTTGTGTCGAAACCCGTTTGCTGAACCTATGCGCAACCCATGTGTAGTTAATTAACGTCTCAAATGGATGAGTGTTATCCTAAATGTTAAAAACAGCAGAGTTTCCAAATCAAGGTTATGAATTAAAAGTGTTTTTCTTTTTCTTTTTCTTTTTTAATTTTCAGAAGATCTAATTTTATATTTTGTGTAAAACACAAATGCTATCATTTATAAATTATCTCATATTCTCTCTCATAAGGTGGCGTTTTACAACACCATTTAATTGTTCGGCTCACAACTGTTCGGAACCCGTATAGTGCACATTCCTGCAAGTTTTCTTGTTTATATTGATTAAAGAAGCATTTATTCACATCTTCTCGTCTTTATAATTCACTCAATTTCTCATAGTTTACTCTCTAAATCTCCCATATTTTATAAAAAGAAATGTATCAACGACTCAACGCTATATTTTCTTAGGAGGTGGATGAGACGGTGATAATCGAAGTTGTTCAAGTGAGAGTAAAATTTTAGTTGAGAGTGGCCAAGCATCACGACTAGAACCGCTTAGATGATGACCACCACTAGAACAGGATAGCGTGGCGGCTTATAACCGTTTGATAAAAAGATTATTTATTAAAATACCTTTTGTATGATCATGCTATGTTCCGATGTAATTTTCATATGAGTCGCCAACTAATTTCGAGCGAAGGAAGAACGAAATCCGTGCCAACGAGTTGGCTTTTTTTTTAATTGTTTTAGTATCTTTATTTTTTTATTTTTTATTTTTTTACTTTCTTTTTATTTCAGGTACCCTTTGTTTTTTTTTCTTATTTCAATTATCATTTTTTCCTATGTGCATGTACCTTTTATCTTAGTAAAATGTTGTGGTTTTATTATTTAAAATAATATGTTTATTTATTTAATATCAAAAAGTTAAGTAAATTAAAATTGATTGAGTTATAATTGCAATTAGTTAAAACCACTACGCTTGATTTAAAAGAGGTTTTAGTGAATTAATTGTTGCTTACATAACACTTAGCTGTCATTTTAACTAGATAATTAGCTAAAGAAAAAATTACTATTTGTGTCCCTGTGGTTTTAAGGTGGAGGCACAATGAGTCCCTGAAAATTTTTTTGAACCAGTTGAGTTCTCGTGGTTTCAGAAACGAACCATTTAAGTTCCTGCCATTACTTAACTTTCAGAGTAAAACTTTCATTTTACTGAAACCACAGGGACTCAAATTGTTCGTTTCTGAAACCACAGGGACTCAAATTGTTCGTTTCTGAAAACCCTATGTAACATCGTTTTTTTTTGTTACATGTAATATATATTGTAACATTTAATACAAAACATCGAAACATAAAAAAAATGTTTTGCTATTTTTTAACATATTTTTACTAATTTTTATATATGTTTTCAGGAGAGGGAAAAGGTTAAATTTATATTTACATTTTTTATTCACTTTAATTGTGGACCACATAATTTAAACATTAATTAAAAACATGTGGTTGAAAATGAGTTTCTAGAGTTTTTACAACTCAAGTGGATTTTCATTTTATATATATATATATATATATATATATATATAATGTAAAATTCTTTTCGTTACAAAGAAATCAATATATGGTAATATCTTAAATGTGCTCACCAATTAAAGCCCGTTAAGCCACTGGCGAACTAGGGGGGCTAGCAAAAGAATAGGAAATGGAGTAGTGGTATTTAACTATAACTTGCCAGCCACATAAGCAATTCTAGCGCCTCAAAAATATGCACTACGTGTAGTCTAAGTAACGTATTTCACAGTTTTAAAACTAAGGTACTTAATTATTTGTATATATATATTTTTCTAATCTGAGATTACTGGTGAAAGTCAACCGAAATGGATGGGGTGAGAACTAGTGGCGGAACCAGAAATTTTTTTATATGGGTTTGAGAATTTTCGACGCTTGGATTTTTTTCCAGTGTCAAAATTTTCGGGCCAAGACGAGTCGGGCCAGGTCGAATAATTAAAATGTAATTTCACTATCATAACAAAAGTACATTATGAACACTTAATAAACTACAAAGTCATTTAAATAAAAAGATATTACATATTTTAATTGTCCCCTGCGCATTTTATTTTTTTGAAAACAATTCATAACATCTTCAATCGCGAGTAAAAAATAACTCTCTTTTCAATATAATAAATGCAAGTATAATTCATATTTACGTAAATATGTCTTCACGAAAAGCCACTAGGTTGAAGCGTTCGTTGTGGGTCGATTGTTGTTGAAGTTCGATCGGCGATATCGATTAGGCAATTGGTTGGTCGTTAGTTTCTTTGTTTATTTATTTATTTATTTAGGTGTTGTGTGTAATTATGTTATTATTTTATTGCCCATTTATAATGTTTTGTTTAGTAAGTTTTATAGTTTTTAAAGCCTCATATATTTATGAAAAAAAATTGATTACTAAAAAGATTTTAACAAAATTTTCATAATCAATGGGTTCGTATATCTGTTACCGGGTTTCGCTCACCGAAAAACAATAGGTTCGCTCATTAACTTGATACTATAGGCCATATATAAAACCGAAAAAGGACCGGGTTCGGCCGAACCCGACGGCAGTAGCTATAGTGTGGCCCTGCCATTGGTGAGAACACCGTAAGAAACATTACACACTCGACTTTATTAATGATTAAAACATTATCGTATAATTGACTCACTAAGTTTGACACTTCGTAACAACGACACCTCCAACAACTTGTGTTTGACGAGTCACTATGAGATTTAATCTAACTTGGTGAAGTTAACACAATTATATAAATTATACAAGTCTTAATTACATGTGCTCATACCGGCCACCACTTGTTGACCACTTATAATCATCTTCTAACACATCTATATTGGTTGTTACTTGTTAGGACAACATAGCACACTTTAACGCTTTATGACTAATCTTGCACCCTTTACCTCGGCACCACCACCACCCACCCGTCGGCCACAACCATCATCCACTACCACCACCCACCGTCCACCACCACCACCACCACCACCTGCCATCCGCCACCAACACCATACACCACCCACCACCACCGTCCATCAGCACCACCACCACCCACCACCACCACCCCACCCGTCCCGTCGGGCACAACCATCGTCCACTACCACCACCCACCGTCCGCCACCAACACCGTCGACCACCCATCACCATCAACGTCCATCACCACCACCACCACCACCGTTCACTGCCACCACCAACTATTTTACCAGTCTACAGACGTTAAATGATTTCTATCTACTGTGATATGTATGATGGGTAACTAATTTTCAGCTTATTCATACGATACCGGTTTATATAACAAACCGTATTATATTTTAAAATTGCAGACCTTCAGACCACATCTTCAGTTGCAAACATGAAAATCAAATGAAATCAGATTGCAGACAGTTTTTGTCTTCCAAAACAGACGGCACCTAAATCATTTAAAATTTTACAACGACGTGGTTCAGTCAGTTGCGGAATATTCTAACATTTTTTATAAACGTTTGTGCAAAGTAGCATATCCTAGTATCACATACGTTGGTGTCCTAAGGTATTGTAATTAAGTACCTTGTATGGAGTACCTCCAACTATTGTCAGTCGCTCTACGATTTGTAAAAAATTACGTGAAATATACCCATATTTTCTAAAAAAATTAAAATTAGTTGTTACTTATATCTGAAAATCCCAATTGCGCACCATGAAAATAAATCTTTGAGTATTCCACCACCAGTCACTACCTCAAACGTGTAGAAGAGGTGAAGAAAATTAAAAGGTATGACATGGCATATGTTATGATATTGCTGAATATCATTTGTCTCTTGTTGGGATAAGAAACAATATGAAAAATAACTAGCCAGGGTAGATTAAGCAAGGATGGGAAATATCAATGTGGCCAATCAACCTAAAAGTTATGTGACAACTGACAACAGTAAGACTACAATAATCTTGACCAGTTTAGTGTAAAAAGATCAAGTCAAGTCATGGCCCTCTTGCACCATTTTAGAAACATCACTATCCATAATACTAGGTCAATATAACAGTCAATATGAATATAGTTAGATAACAAAAGTTTATTTTTGAAATAACACATTTCTTATAAATCACATGAAAATATTTTTAGTTGTCTCGAACAAGTACAAGGGACAAGTGGCAAGATGAACACGTTCAGTTAAGAACCACTTTATCATAGAGCAAATTTTAAATTTAAGCCAACTTAAAGAAAATCGTATAAACCTTCATCCTTTATTCGGTTTAGATAATCAATGATAAAAAAAATGGTTTATAGTTGGGGAAGCTAGATAAAATATTAACAATTTATATAAAATTTTGATTTTTTTGGCTTACAAATGCTGCTTTCTTTTGTTCCGGGGTTGATTGTTCAGTGACAGAGACGAAGTTTCTTAAACACTTAAAAAATTCTGGATTCTAGCTAGTCTCAAAAAGTATAAAAAAATGCAATTAAAAAAACAATTGATTTATATATTTATATATAAATTTATAATCTTTTAACTAAACCCTAACATTTAATATTTTACTTAAACTTATGTTAGTGTCGTATTGTTCATACATTTAAAAATAGCAAAAAGGAGATTCCAACGTTAAATTAATAACACAGGGTTCAAACAAGTGTAGTTATTTGTATCCAATCATTTAGCTTAATTGTTATATAATGGGAAGTGAAAACTTGAATTAGAGACAGTAAAGATTTAAGTTTGAATTTGTTCACAACCGGGTTTTATCGTATTGGGTCTTTAAACAGTGAATTTTCTTTAAAACAGAAGATTGTGAGTTTGGACTACCCAACGTTATATGTTGCAATCATGAAAATATGAGGCGATCTTTTGTCATTAGATTATCCTAATAACCACGATTTACTCATGGATTGTTAAGAGAAAGTTTAAAAAATCCAATCATTAGATTGGACATGGGAGAAATATATAAAGTAAATAAAGAAAAAAGAAATTAGATGGATAATATTGTTTAATTTGGGTGAGGTGGGTTAGTAGCACTTGTTTACATTGTTTTCAGCACCATGCTTTTCCAGTTTTAAATGTCATTGTTTTTAATATTATTAACTTTTATACTTTGTTTTTAATATTATTAACTTTTATACGTTGGTTATTCAAAACTTTACATGTAGCAATAAATCAGTAATAAAGTTGGAATGTACCTTTAAAAATTTGTAATTCCAACTTTTCAGAAACAATATTCTTATCAATTAATAAAAAATGGTGTAACAAATGAAATGAACGTTAGAAATCAACCGAAATTAGTTAGTTCACAACATAGTTCGTGATGTAGTTGCATATGACGCTGCAGACAAGGTGTTAGCCACACAACTTAAGGCCATCAAAACGGTGATCAAAGTGTGACGGGTCAAAGAAGCTGAGAAGAAACAAAAACCATGCACAAAAACAGGATAGTAACATTTCAATATGGAATTAATAGCCGAAGATAAGTTGTTGACGAAAGATGAGAAACAGGAGAGTTGTACATGAAAAAAAAAAATATTGCTAGAACTTGATAACCCGTGAGCAAATGATAGAAAATCAAGGCATCTGGGCCCAGTGGCGGATCCAGGAATTTTTTTTAGGTGGTTCCCTTTTAATTTATAAGGTGGTTCCTACGCGTCTTCTATATATCCGTACACTATTATTTCGAAACTCGGGTGGTTCCGGGAAACCACCCGTTTGTATGCTGGATCCGCCAGTGCCTGGGCCACGGACTCATGGGTCCTAGGATTGAGATGGTCTTATAGGAAGAGAGAAAATAAGTGTTTTTAAATGATAGATGTAAATTTGATATGACAGGTGGTTAACTTGTCATATTTATGGGTATATTCATCCCCTTTTAAATTGCAACGTGGATGATCTAAGGAAATTAAAATAAGCGTGACACTTATACAAATGTTGGTTCAATAGTGCCAAACACTACTTTCCAAAGGTAAATTCAAAGTTTTGGACCGGCTACATCCTTCTATTTCATTTTTACATTCATGAGGACGAGGTTGGTGGATATCGAGGGGTCAGGAATTTTATGGATCGTATGCAGCATTGCAACGGTTGCAAATCATAATTTTATTTTTATATAACAAAAGTAAGAGAACTATGCATTAGTCTTTTTTATATTATGTATTCAAGTTTGTATCATATAATATTCTTTTTTATCTTTCATTTTTTTACTTTTAGTCCTTATACTTTTCATAGTTTACAAGCATGTCACAAAATATTATTTTAGTTTTAGCCGTCAACATTTTTTCATTTGTAACTTTGGTCCCCTGTATTTTTCATCTTTTACAAATTTTCTGTTTAACGTTTATGTTTGAATTTAACAAGTTAACGCGCTGCAACGCACGTGTGTGGTTGAAGGTTTTTATGTCTATTTTCCCGTTTAACGGCCCCATTGCAACGCGTAGATGTTAAGTTGACTTAGTTATGTTTTTTCTATATTTTATGTTTCGGTCTAATTTTTGTGTGTTGACACGATGCAACGAGTGTCTGTGGTTCAACTTTTTATGTCTACTTTTTGTTCAGTTTTCTTAATGGTTAGCGTTAGTTACTGGCTACGGGAGAGGGGATGGCAAACGAAGACGGTGGTGGTGGTAACTTCATGCTTTCGAGTGGAGTGGATATGTAAATACACGATGCAAACGAAGACGGTGGTGGTGGTAACTTCATGATTTTGAGTGGAGTGGATATGTAAATACACGATTTTACACATCCGCAGCAACGCAGGGGGTGTAAATACTAGTTATGCATAAAACCCAATTGTGGGTGAACTGTAAATATGGTCAAAGTCGATATATTGGACTACTGGTTGGTGAATCTATAAACAAAACAATTGTTTATGATGTATAATACGAATTAAATATGTTATAAGTATAGCTATTCTCACTTTGGTTGGTTGATTAGGACTTAGGAGTTATACCTTAGGTTTATTTAAGTGTTTCATCCGTTAGACGTCGTGGGCTCGAATCCCACTCACATGCCTTATTTCCCGGGTTTAAGCCTTGATGAAGCACCACTAGGTGGAATAGACCTCACATCAACGAACCCTCTAAGAGTTTTCTAGGAGTTTAGCCAAGTGTTCATTTTTGTATAGTTATGATTAAGTTGCCTAAACACTGCATATTATGCTATATATAAAAATTTATAACTATAGATATATAAAATTTATTATATATATAAGCAAAATGATTACAAGAGAGGGCTCGAGATTTAAAATTGAGCTTGACTAGCTGAACTTAAGCTTTGTTTAGTTAAATGAGTCATGCTCGATAGCTTGAGTTTGACGAGCTCAAGTTCCACTCGATTTATTTGGATGCTTATATATTTATTTAATTTCTAAAAAGTGGTATTAGGGTAAAAGTAAGACCACTTTTTTAACGCATATTAACATGTCACGTTATTATACTTGGAAAAACCAGTGAAAATCACTTGTAACACACTCGCTATTCAAATATTGTACGTATGCTTATTACCCAAAAAGAAAAAAATAAATTGTTCATTATGTAACAAGATAGTTGTGTTATGTTTTGTATTCCAATGTATTGAAATCATTTTATGGAGTCAGATATTTTAGCGTCGAGACAAAATCTTTCAAACACGTAAAAGTCACGGGTCTGAATCCTACGGACTACAACGAAATTTGCCTTAAAAAATAATATTTAGTGACGAAATCACTTTCCATGGAAGACGATAAAACTATTGACCAAAAAGAAAGTCTTTATATGTATATAAACAAACCATCACTTTCTCTTTATAGTACAAAATGATAGTGAATTCAATATATAATTCAGACGTTTAAAATATAGCTAAATTGTATAAAACAGGTATAAATTTAAACTATTATTTTCTTGAGGTTTAAATTAACTTTTCCTTTTAACAATTAAGGATAGTTGTTTTATGCATATTAAAGTGGTTTTTACATTATATCAAGGCGTAATGTCAAGTGTATTAAAGGGACTTTTACATAACATAGTCAATGCGACACAATATATAGATAACTAATGTTTCTAAAAGTTGGCGTAGGAGCATCTATGGGTCGTATTGGGCTCGTGCATGTATGCAGATTACGCTTGGGGATGAATCTGATAGGACTGTACGAGGAGATAGCAGGTCATGTGGGTGTGGGGCGGTGTAATAAAATGGCGGGATGCACGAGCTTGGGCATTGCCAAACAAGGCTAGGAGTTGAGGATGTGGAGGATTTCGTCTCAGTCTTTTATTAATTTAAAACTATTTAAATTTTGATTGTCATGTGTATCTTAGTTTTGTTTCCTTTTTTTGTTTTCTTTTCTTTTTTTTTTTAATATGTTGTCCTCATTATAAGACGGGATCTAGTGTTTCTTGGGTTTTCATTAAGCATTGAACTCTTTCGTATCAGAGGCTCGCTCAAAGCTTTTGACTCAGAATCGTTTGGTTTCAACGTTGTGTTCGTGATGACATTTGTTTGCATTTTCGTCTGCATAAAATCCACAATATAATCGTTGGTTATTATTATCCTCAACAATTGCCACCACTTCCATTTACCATTAATTCAACCGTCACCCCTAAAGCAAATCCAATATTTTTTTACCGAACCATCAAAATTTTGAGGACCATTAAACTCATTCACAAGATCACTACAAGATGTATGATCTATCACAACTCACATAACTTTTTCCCTTAAATCTAATCCCTATATACAAGAACAAGAAAGGCGAAGCTAATGCACACAACAAAATATGATCAAACCACATATTAATGTTTATCTTCTAAGTAAAAAATCCGATGATTGGCGATTATATACTACCTAAATTTTCAAATTTATAAATTTTTTGAAATCGGAATATTGCATGATTAAATTTTATTTTTCTGAACGACTAATTTGTTTACCCTATGTCTCAAGTAAGATTAGAGTCTATTGAAGGTGGTACACATTTTTCACTATACAAAGCTCATGACTGTGTGTTGCATGATGAAATGATCGTAATGTCATGTACTTTGTATTTGTATGGTTACAATCATATTAAAATGGAATTTTATAATTACAAAATGATATTCTTATTATTTGTTAACAATTGCCATTAAATTAAAATATGTAGTGCGCTTATTTATATCCAGTTATCCACCGTGAATTATTGAGATACCAACTTGCTCAAGTTTTTTTTTCTTTTTTATTTAATATATGAATATAACCTCAACTCTTCTGTTTTCAAAATAAAGTTTTTATTATCTATTTTTAAAATGAAAGGTTGGTAAGCATGCATGCATGAAGCAACGGATCAGTTTAAAATAAAGTTTATATTAAAACGTAGATAAAAATAAAACGTCGTAACAAGTAATAAAAATATTTAATTAGGAAAAAGTCAAAAAAATAAATGAAAACAAGAAGTAAGCCCGTGGTATATAAAAAGGGCACCGTTTATACCGAACGTAAATTTTAATATATTTTATATAATTATAGAAGAAAAAATATTTAATTGGTGAGATTTCATTCCCTTTATTAGTAATACTAACTTAAAACATTAGTACATTATTACGAGTGCAAGTCAACCCTCCATGTGCAAATAAAGAAATGAACTTTATTTATTCAATTTATTTATGGTTTATTGGATTTTAATAATCACTATTTAATGGTATTGGACGATAATAATTCATATTCATTTTATTGTCACCAGCGGTCCTAAATTTAAAAAAGTTGGCCCCCAATAGTCACTCGTTAAAAAGGACTTAACGTCGTTATACTTTTTTTTTGAATTTCAAGCTAATGTTTTAGGGCTTTGATGGGAACAAAAATACGAGTTGACTAATGTAAAACTTTGTTTGAAACGACGCTCTAAAATGATGAAACAATGCTTCGATTTGGATCTTTGAACTTACAATTAACAAAAATCAAGCCGTTTGGATCAACGTTTCGAGCTAAGTTTTACACCAATCGACTCGTATCCTTCTTCCGATCAAAAACCCTAAAACATTAGTTGAAATTCGGATAAAAGTATAACGTCGTTAAGTCATTTTTAACGGGGGACCATTGGAGGCCAACTTTTTTAAATTTGGGACCGCCAATGGCTATAAAATGAATAGGGATAATTATCAGCCAATACCATTAAATAGGGATTATTAAAATCCAATAAACTTTTATTTATTTATTTATTTTGACGGATGAAGCGGAATACAACTAAGTTATATCATGCTCCCAATTATTTTTATGAAACTAAAATGGTCAGATTATAAAAACTTTTAAGCTTTTAGTTAAGTACTTGTCAAGTAAATCAAGTTTTTATCCAGCTCAAATATTTAATGGCAATAAGTAAAAACAAACGAGTAGTGTCGGATGGGTAACATGCCAAAACACGTTCTTGTCAAAACAGAACAATTTAAGTAGCATTTTTCTTTAAGCTCAACAAGATCAACAACATAAAGCGGGTGAGCAAAAAAGATAAAAAGGATTGAGAATAATTACATGACTACTCACATGCTTGTTTAAATTATCATTATTAACATACTTCTCTATTCACAATTCACAATGATAAAATAGCATCGACAAAGTTTTGGTGTTGTGCAAGGGAACGAAAAACAACGCGTCTACTATTACGATACCACTATCAGCTAGATTGATGTCATTAAGTAACACACAACAGAATGAGAATTTGTATAAATCAAAATATTTTAAAAGCAGAAGATAAGTTAATGTAGTTGTTTGGAGGTTGTCGCCTTGTTGGTGGCTCTCATTTTAGTTCTTATTAATTACATTCTTCACCTATTCAATAATAGATTGCTACATGATCCCTAGGCGCAACAATGCAAGATCAACAACATCCTTAGTTTATATTGTACTATACTTAGGGGACAAGACATAAGTTAAGCATATATTTCCCTCCATCAGTAGAAAGTTACAAACTACCGAGATCAAGCCATCCATTGCCTATTCATCAGAACGCATAAGGTGCATCCCCGTCGTGTGTTTCATCAGATTCGGGATCCTACAAGCCTAGTAAATTGTCAAAATTATGCACACAAATATGAACTAGTAGAATGCATATATTATATACATAAAATGAAAAAAATAAAAATAAAATAAATTAAAAATTGATAATGAATAGTGAAGTTTACCATGGGTTTTAACAACCAAAGAAAGCATGGCTATATCACCGCGATCTTCAAACAAATATTTTGAGCCTTAAGTTTATTAGCTTTAAGTTAACTCAGCAAGTTATTAAGTTACATAAGTAGGTTGAATGATAAAAATAAAACCAATCTATTAATTGTTGCTTATTTGTTATTTCGTTATCTTGTTGTCTAATATCTTTTTTTCAAAAAAAGAAAGAAAAGAAAAATTAGTTGCCAAAAGTTGTTTGCATCGACCCCTTACACTAGTGAATTAGTTAACACCTAAAGTTTATTGGTGTTATTGATTTAGAAAATAATTGCAATTTGGATAATTTGGGAGCAATTGTTAGGAAAAGTGACACAATGCAAACAACACATCATCAGAATAAACACGTGAAAACGAAAGCGGAAATAAATAAAGCAATAATCATGGCACGGGCTTTTACTCTATATAATTGTTTAAATCCTAATAACGAACATACAATATGAATCTTAAAAAACATTCATGTAATCAACTCTATAATTAACGTTTTGTTATTTCATCTTTAGCAACATTACTTGTTTGCATAAATATAATAATAAAATTACATTTTAAGTTTATCTATTTCACAACAATAAAGCATTATGTCTGGTTCAACCACCAAAGTACCAAACTACAAAATAAAATACAACTAGAACAAAATAATCATAATAAATCTAGTAGTATTACAAAAGTTTATGAATTAAATAATAAATAATAATAATAAGAAAATAAAGTAGTGGCGTGGATGCCTATGTTAATGTTACCCTTTTGATATATGCCGCGAAAAAAACAAAACCCACCCGCCAGTTAATATACACCCAACTAGAAACTGACAGACACCCTCATCGTCTGCCACGTGTCTAACGACGATGCAGATCCTTTCATTTCTGAGTTGTCCGTCTTACCACGTTTAGGGAACCCACCGTTTCCAGGATAAGCATCTTGAAAAGTCGAAAATACCCCTCTAACTTAAAACACTTTAGTCTATTAGGGTAGGCGGGGACCACAGGTACCATAATCGGGTAAGGTCAATGTTTTAAAAACCGGTTTATAAGAGCGTTCGTTCTTCAAATTTATGTAAGTGTATTCTCAAGTTTTTAGAGTATGATTTTGAGTGGTCGTGAGTAGAGCAGAGAGAAAAATTTAGTGTTCATGGTTAAATTTAAAGAAACATTGTGTACACTCTAAATTTTTTTAACATTTTTTAAAGTGGTTGTGAGTAGAGGAAAGAGAAAAGGTAATGTTAAAGACGTAAAAAATATTATTTAATTTAAAAGATGAGAGAAAATGCACTGATTTTTTGTGTAATTTTAGAGATGGCGATGGAGAATAAATTGGGAATGTTCTAAAAAGAATTCTCTAACATATTCCTTAAAAATGTGTGAGGGAAATTTATAAATTATATAGTATGGTTATAAGTGGTTTTGAGTTATGGAGAGAGAAAATTTTATACGAAAAAAATTAAATTTGGGGTTTTACTATTCACACCGTATAATATTTTAATTTTTCATAAAGTGGTTGTGAGTGAAGGAGAAAGAAATGATAACGATAAAAGTATAAATGCGTATTATTTAATTGAAAATGAAATAGAAACTGTATCGATTTTTAGTGTAATTATATGATATATATGGATATATGGTGGGAATTGAATGTGAATGCTTTAACGACTGATAATATTGGTTACCGGTTGCTGCTCATTATCTCTGTATATTTTAGCACGGTTAGCTGTGTGAACTTTTTATAGCTTGAACCGTCAAAATTACTGGTAATACTGGTTTGTATCGCCGTATCAATATAAACCCAAGGTAAAATTTTGGATTTAGACTTTAGATCAAAGACTTTTAACGATCATCCACGAACCATTTATTTCGTGATTTTAAGTTTTAACCAATGTTATAAAAGTAGGTTTACAAGGCCGAGTACTTCCTGAATACTTGCTACAAAGTATGTTGCCGATACGAGTTTCTTTAATTCCGCATAGTTACTAAGAATTGATCAATGGTCGTCAACCTCGGTCAGAATCACATCTAGTCGGTGAACTTGGGTTGATTATGATTTATAAAAATAAAGCATAATTCGTATTTCTATAATATTAAAGGGCAAATACCATTTTTTTTAACTAATGATTAGTAGTTTTTAGAATAATTTATCATTTAAAATTGTATCTCTCTTATTTATACTGATATTCACCAATTTTTTAATATAAATATTAGTAAACTTATAATATTTGACGTATATATAATATCCAAAAATTAATTTTCTTTATATTTACCATGTCCGAGTACTTCGAGTACACCCAACTCCCTAGTTGGCCGAATAGGATCCGCCTAGCGACTTTTGTAACCTTGGTTTTAACCTAGCGGTCTTTGATTAATTTACCATCAAATCAAATTGCTCCCAATGTTGCCATCAAATGACTTTTGAATTAATTTTTAATTTTATTTTTTTATTAGGAATTAACTTTTGGTTATTTTTTATTGTGAAATCATGAAATTTTAAATTGTTTTATAGGTTTAAATGATCAACTCGGTGGAACTGTCCAACACAACCAGTTGTATCGTTTTTATGTTCAAGCTAGTAAGGTTAAAAAAACGGTTTTCAAAATACTGGGTAAGCTAATGGGTTGGTGTAATGGAGCACCCCTCCACCTTAAATTTACTTATGTATTTTCCTAATTTATAAAACTATCTAATCTAATTATAAAACTATCTAATCTTATCTAAGTTTTAATATAGTCGTTTGCTATTGTATGTCATTTCTTTTAAAATTACTGGTATACTTTGAAAAAGAGTTGATTGATATTATATGTCCTTTTCCATTTCCATGTATTATATTATACTTGGTGATGCGCCATTTAAACATTTATTATATTGATGATGTAAACGGGACAGTCTTTTTCTAAAGTAAATAAAATATATTGTTGAATATATGTTGACGACAAAGTAAATAAAATAGATTGGTCATAGGTAGAGTTAATGAATATATTGTCGATGATGAGTCATTTCTTTAACAAAACAACCTTGAATAACATGACATCCTCTTTCCATAATAAGTTGATATAGTTATTTTGGTAACTTCATTGTATGAAAATGTGAATTTCTTATAGCCTGGATGTTCTTCCCGAATCCTGTAAGGTTGTAAAGTTCATTTTTCTTATTAAAATATTTCGCATATCGTGAAATCAATAACCATATAAGGCAGGATAACTTTCATATAGCAAAAGTCATTTTTTTTGGATGATTTGAAGTGTAACTCGATGCTGAAATTTGACCAGACAAATTCTTTACATAGGTAACCAACACGCTTATTAAAGTGAAACGTCACAACGTTTCACAAACAATTATGACACTTAAGTGTAACTATTACAATATTACGAGTTACAGCCATTCGGTATCAAACTCAATAGCCACCAAAATTCTAATATCCTAACAAAGTACAAGATGTAGTATGTTAGCATCTTTATTGCTACTCAACTCCTTGGATAATGGTAGACAAGTAGCTGTCGTTGAACTAAGTTGCTATCGTAAAACAAAGTCACTGTTGACCTTCAACGACCACCGACCCTTAGTCACCAAGTTGTTACCAAGTGATAGCAACTTGTTACTTAATTATAGTAACTTAAATATCTTTTCATGCAACTTTTCACTATGCATATCAATTTAATACTTTTTTTTGTAGAATACAACTAAGACACAATCTGATTATTTTCACACATAGCCGGGCAATGCAGCCCTAACTGGGGCGTTTCCCCTCATACAGCCATACCCCATAATGGGTCAAACCCTTGACCCTATTAGGGCCGTTGCACGGTGTTATGATCATAATAATGCTTTAACTTATGTTAATGACATAACATAACCTTCATACTGGAGCAGAGATAGATGTATTGCATTTACTTCGGAAAAATATGTAAGAACTCGGCAAAAAAATACTCAGATAAAGCAAATTATAAAGTGTCAAATCAACATAATGTAAATAACTGATAGCAAAAATTGATCAAGATAATCAAAATTGATATAGACAAAAAAAAAAAAAAAAAAAACGGCACCAAAATACAATCCTAACCAATGAACGATGATCTGGTTTTGGTTATACCTCATTCCTAAACTGAACCAAGTCGTACAAACTTTTTTAAACGTTTATTGTTGGACTTAACATAAATTCATCATATTGGTTTAAAGGTTTCATGTTAAAGTTCATCTATAAGTGATTAATAGTATATTTATGTCCAAAGTTACATGTCAGAGGTCATTAACAAGTGACTAATATTATATTTAGGCCTAAAGTTACATGTCGAAGTTCATTATAATGAAACACATTTTTTTCAAACCTAACTATATAAACCAAGATGTAAATCCGGCAAGGATCGACAACCGAACCAAGACTATATGTAAAATTGAAAAAACCCATGCACAACTCTAGTTCTGACAACGTATTAACTTTACTTTGGTAAAGTGATTATTTCCAATCATTTTTGCCATGTTATTAGTTTCTTAATACAACATGAGTACAACCTTACACTGTATGGTGTTAAAGTTGATAAAACTACATTTGATATTTACACGTGTCTTTGCATGGTAAGTCAATGACATGGCAATATGAATGAATGTAAGGGTCAAGCAATAGATGTGTGACTAATAAGTGTTAAGAAAAGAATATTAAACAATATACTGACTATAGCACTAAAGAATGCAGTAGAAGAGTAAGTATACGTGTGTCACAACAAGTTACACATGTTGAATCAAATGGTTGTTTGCGTCAAGCATAACGTATCTCCATTGTATAGCTGGTATTTCAACTCATTGTTATGCTCTCGGCTTATGATAAGGAAAAACGGCGTAATACCAACATGTATAAAGTGACATGTGAGGTTAGACAAAGCAACCATCGTAATAATTTGTCAAAAACACTAAATCAGGTGTCTTTTGTTGTGTATGATCACGAGTATGCATTTGCAATGTTTTATCAAATTATTTGGTGAAAATATAAATAACACCAAACTTCTACTCATCCCTAACCAATAACCGTTATCAGTTTATCTCACAAACAAACTTAATGCACACAATCTCTACCAATATACGATTTCAGGGGATAAGTTGTTGTAGCCTAACTATAAATGTTATTTTTTTATATTTATTTTATAATGAATAATATGCTTCCCTTGTTGGAGGGTATTTTGGGAATAAAAACCCCAAGCATCAAAACGACGCGTTTCGAGGCGGCAACAAAGGGTGCGTTTGGTTGAACAAGCCTAACAACTAACCACCCATTTCCTTTATTATTATTATTATTATTATTATTATTATTATTCACTTTCTTATTCATATTTTCAGAAAATAAAAAGTATTAATTAAAAATTAAAAATCATAATAAAGTGCTTACAACCTACAATATTATTCGCGATAGGCTTTAACTCAATTGGTATCAGACTTTTTTAAAAATTTTCATTCAAATAAAAGAATTTGATTACAATAAAGAGATAGGTAAACAGACAACAATAAAGAGACAGGTAAACGGACAACAATTGAGAATTGAAGAATTGGGCTAGAGACCGTAAGGTCTCAAGTTCAAATCCGATTCCAACCGAGTTTTATCGGTGTAGGATTTCAAGCGACGGACATTTTTCCGAAACAGGAGAAAGTGGACTTGGATTACTCAGTGCTGTCAGCGATTGCAGACGTATCTTTTACCATTAAGTTACCCAGATAGCTAGACTGTATTCGTTATCTATTCCACTAAAAAAAAGGTAAGCATTAATTAAAAGTAAAAAATAATAATAATAATAAAGTGCTTACAAGTTACAATATTATCAATTATGGCAAAAAATAATTTATATATATACACATGTAACCTGTCTTCTCTCTCTTCTTTTTTCTTTTTCAGTTTCCTCTTTCATTCTCTCTCTCTCTCCGCCAGAAAACTGCTCTTGTGTCGCCGGTAAACCGCTTATTTACCGGAATAAGTTCCACTTCGGTTAACAATTCGTGACGTCAGCAACAATACGCACCGGTAACAGCTGCCGGTGTCGGTTTTCAAAGCTTTAACTGTCCGATCTCCGCGCTACGAGAGAATGTGGCGGTGATACGTCACGAGATTCGTAATTTCCGGTTTAATTTTGCCGGTTTTTGTTGTTCGGTTTAGGTTTCGGTGAAGTTAGAGAAGACGGAGACGTCCGGTGAGTTCGTTCGGAATGAGATTGTATGATGACGTCATAATTATGTTTATTTTATTTAATTTTATTTATGTTCTGTATTTACGTTGAGATCTCTATCAATGTAGTTTTAATTGCAGTTTATGAATTATTTGTTGTTTAAAATGTGATTGATAATAATAATACTGTTCACTTGCTTTTCATCTGTTCAATATTGTTAGGAATTCGTTAGGTTAACTGTTTATAAATTGTACAGTAATTAGAATGGTGATTTGCTAGGGTATGGTTTTAATTGCAGTTTATGAATTATTTGTTTATTTATTTATTTATTTATTTAAAATTGTTATTATTGGCCTAACATGTGATAATAATACTGTTCACTTGTTTTTAATCCGTTCAGTATTTGTTAGAAATTAGTTAGGTTAACTGTTCATAGGGGGTTGACTTTGTTAGGTTGGATTTTAGTTCTTTATGCAAGGTGTTTTTTTGTGACAATAATAATAATAATAATTCCTTTTACACTTCATCGTGTCAGAGTTGAAGATTGAATTTGAATTCATGGAAGTCAATTATAGTTGACGGATTTGCTACATAACTGTTCAGAAGTCTTGAACAGTTATAACTGATTAACTGCCTTCTTGTACAGTGCAATTTTGACATGGAAATCTGACTTATAATATTATATACAAAGTTTTTGAATATCGTTGTTATTTTACACAATCTAGTGGCTATTGCGGTTTGTGAATTATGTATGCAGTTAAAATGTTATTGACCTTCTAATACGTGATAATAATATCGTTCACTTGTTTTTCATATGTTCAGTATTTGTTAGGAAATCGTTAGGTTAACTGTTCAAAGAATTTGTTAATAACTGTTGGAACAGTTAGTAACTGACTTATAATATGGTTTTGACAGGTGGAAGGAAGGGTTTGTCTCTCCAGAGAGGACACCTTACAATACCTGAAGCATAAGAGGCTTTGTGTCTAATCTAATGACTCGAAGTGGAGGAGATGCATTAAGAAGTTCTGCATCTTTTGGTGATAGAATATACAAGAATCCGGATCCATGTGGGAGAGAGAATAGTTTAAAACTCAAGGCTGAAAAGTTTGGTTTAGATGATCTTGATTTGACAGATAAAGTTCCAGAGTGCCCTGTATACTTTCCAAGTAAAGAAGAGTTTGAGGATCCTTTAGTTTATCTTCAAAAGATAGCCCCAGAAGCTTCAAAATTTGGTACTACTTCAACTCTTTTAAAAGATTTAAAGGGTTATCTTTTAAATATTTGTATTTTCAGGTATATGCAAGATTGTTTCGCCTTTGAGTGCTTCGGTTCCTGCTGGTACAGTTTTGACAAAAGAGAAACCTGGTTTTAAGTTTACTACACGAGTGCAACCTCTTCGTCTTGCTGACTGGAATACTGATGATAAAGTCACATTCTACATGAGTGGAAGGTGGGTAGCCTTTCATGTTAGCTGATATATTATTCTTATTAAGCTTGATTAATGGTTTTTATTCAACAGAAATTATACGTTCCATGATTATGAGAAACTGGCGAACAAGGTTTTTGCACGGAGATATTACAGTACCGGGTGTCTTCCTGTTTCCTACATGGAAAAAGAATTCTGGCATGAAATAGCGTGTGGAAAAACAGAAAGTGTTGAATATGCATGTGATGTTGATGGCAGTGCCTTTTCTTCTTCTCCCACTGATCAACTTGCAAGTAGCAAATGGAATTTAAAGGTTTTCATTTTGTTTCAACTTTTTGATTCTTTTAAATAATCGTTGTTGCATGTTTCTTACTTTACATTGTTTTTGTTTCTTTTCTGAATTCAGAAAGTCTCAAGACTGTCCCGTTCTACTCTACGTCTGCTTGAAACAACAATTCCGGTATGCATAACTTCAGATAAGACTTCTAAATATTTTTTTTTATATCCATTTAGTCATATTTTGTATTTTGCAGGGAGTTACTGAGCCTATGCTTTACATTGGGATGCTATTTAGCATGTTTGCTTGGCATGTAGAAGATCATTACTTATATAGGTATTTGATCTTGTTAAATAATATCCTTATATAATTTATCCACATCTGCCTCATGATATTTTTACATTTTGCAGCATGAATTATCATCATTGTGGAGCTGCTAAAACATGGTATGGTATTCCTGGTCATGCGGCTCTGGATTTTGAAAAGGTGGTTCGAGAACAAGTGTACACTAATGACATTTTATCAGTTGATGGGGAAGATGGTGCTTTTGATGTTCTTTTAGGAAAAACAACCCTATTTCCTCCAAACATATTATCACAACACAATGTTCCAGTTTATAAAGCTGTTCAGAAACCGGGAGACTTCGTGGTAACGTTCCCACGAGCATATCATGCTGGATTTAGTCACGGTATACTAATTTTTATAATCACTAAAATTCCCAATCTACAATATTTACTAATTTTTGATTCTAATGCTTGTATCATTTGCATATTTTAGGTTTTAATTGTACTGAGGCTGTGAATTTTGCAATTGGTGATTGGTTCTTGTTGGGATCAATAGCAAGTAATCGTTATGCGCTTTTAAACCGTGTACCTTTTCTTCCTCATGAGGAACTTTTATGCAAAGAAGCCATGATTCTGCATTCAAGTATGGAATATGAAGATCAATGCTTTGAAGATGGACTATCTCGTAGACACATTAAAGCAGCTTTTGTGAATTTGATTCGTTTCCAACATCGTATTCGTTGGTGTTTAATGAAATTAAAAGGGTACATGGGTGCTGCCACACATTCTCATGGAACCATTCTCTGCAGTGTTTGCAAACGCGATTGTTATGCAGCTTATATTAACTGCAGTTGTTATCTACACCCTGTCTGCCTTCGCCATGGTATATTGAGCTTTTACCTTTCTGTTTTACTTATTATAAAAATATATATATTTAATATGAAATAGAAATTATTAAAAAAATAGAAATTAAATAAAGAATATGTCCGTTTAGGCTGCTTTTAGCTCAATAAGTGAACCTTGGTCTCGGGCTCGTTTATTAAGGAACCTTATTTTTAGGTTCGAGCTCGAGTTGAGCTTTTAGGGAGCCGGTCTTGGAACAGTTCACAGAGTTAGGAACATTTTTTTGTCCATTTTCAAAATCATATAGGCATCAAATAAAGAAGTTATTACAATATTTATCTGAACATATGGATAAAGGATGTAGAAAGTTGCTTGTTAATTTGTAAATGGTAAAAAAAAAAAAAGAAAAGCCTAATAGTATCTTTGATGTGGATATATATTATTCTCTAAATCATAATATTGTTTAATTTTCCATTTCAGAGTTTAAGCAACTTAACCTACCTTGTGGAGACAAATTTACAATCTCTGTAAGGGACAATATACTAGACTTGGAAGATGTAGCCAAGAGATTTGAGCAGGAAAAAGATATTATAAATGAGGCTCAAATCCAATCTAAAGTTGCTACCGACATGATTCTACTATCTAAACTGCACCCACTAACCGAACACGAAGCATACAGTCCATATTGCAAAATCCTTTTCGGACTTGACATGAACAAGTTTGAGCCTAGCTACAGCCTTAAGCGGTGTGGTTATGAGATTCTGGATGCTTCTACAGTCTGTTCTTCATCAGAAAGCTTATCTTTAACTAACCATGTAAGATTACACTTATTAATAATGACTATTGTGAAACACACATCACATGGCATTTGGGATCTAATGAGAATGAGTTTTGGTATAGCAGGTACATGGTGATAGTAACTATACTGTAGATGCTAGAAATACGTGTCAAGAAAATGATGATTCTGACCCGGTAATGTTTCGGGTCAAACGTCGTTCCTCTTTAAAGTCAGAGCCCAGAAATGCAGATGATTCTATTCCTCCAGGTTTTGAAAATCAGGTAATGATCATTTTTAGCAATAAACTGAAAAAACTGAACCCAAACAAAAACAGATGGCTTGGTTTTATGTTTTCGTAAAAAACGAATTTTCAGTTCGGTTTTGGTTTTGAATGTGATTAAAACCAAAAAAGAAAAAAAAACCGAAGCGAACCAAATTTATGGATTTTCATTTTTAGTTTTGAATGCTAAGTAATCCATAAGAATTTAATAAATAGTGTAACTCAAATATTTTTAGCCCAAATGCATAATAATAAATTGATTATTAATCATCAAAAATGGTTGAGTCCAAAACAAGTCAAAATCTAGTTTCTATAATGCATTTGTTTTAGATTTTCGATTACTGAATGATGCTTGTTCGTGTAGGGGCTAAAACGGTTGAAGCGAATACAACCCAAAGGAAGATCTCGGCCCCATTCAGCATCAGAGTGTTCCATTTACTCTAAAGAAGCCGATCAAAGTGTATCAACCAAAGCAACCACCACTCACATCTCAATTAAGTTCAAAAGAACGGGAAATGAAGAAGCCGTGAGTGAATACAAAGATTATAATTTGAACCACGAACTGGGAATAACAGCACCGGAACCACAGCCTCTAGAAAAAGGTCCAAGACGAATTAAAATCAAAGGCCCGTCAATTACAGGGTCGGAGAACACATCGTGTTGACTACTGATTTCTTAGAGCGTTGACTTTTCTAACTAGGATCCACATTGGGTTTCTAAGTTCTAACAAAGTGGAAGCAGTAGAAAATTGACCTCACACAAATTTTTAGGTGAAAGAAAAGTATTATTTTTTTGTGCAGGCCTCAAATTGGGGTGTGATTGGCATGGTGGTGAATTTGTAACGGTTCTTGGTCCGGGTCCGGGTCCGTTTTAAGGGATCCGGTTGGAGATTCTTCTTTTCTTTTCTTTCGTTTTCAGCAAAATTTGGAGGTAAGTAGTCATGATCATTTTAACAGTCTCTTTTAATGTACATCTTTTTATTAACTGTTTAGTTTTTGTGAGATGAAAAGTGTCACAAAGTCTGCTTCTTTCATTCTTTTTTCAGCAATAAAATACAGATATTGTTTTTAACCACTTTGTTCTAAAGTACCCATTTTTTAATGTCTTGTTACTTTACAAATTAAAGCGTATTGGTAAAGGTTGTACTTTATGCTTTATTGGTTGTAATCGATGCCAAACAAATGCACGTGTCGAATAGAAAATAATGAAGATTCTTGGATGACAATGGGCATAGGATTTGATTGATATGTATTCCAATGCTTATGAATCGAATTTGATGATCGTATGTGAGCATCCTTCAAGTGGGGTCCAGTAACTTGATGGATGGTGATTTTTAAAAAAATATATATATGTATAGTTGAATGTGATTCTTTGGTTTAAAGAGAAGTAAGAATGATTCTTTGGGTTGTAGAAAAGAAAGGATCCTGTTAAAGAGTGACAGTTGTGCCAAAATTATAGAAGATAATGCAAGTACACATTTTATATTTGAGAAACCATTATACAAAAATAAAATCTATCTGCCTTATGTTAAGGTAGATTCTATGTAGGTATTTCTGGTCTTTTGGTTATTAACAAAACTGTGTTTTTCGTTAAAGGCCAAAACTGGTTAATCTCAATAACTGGTTTCGACTACTAACCTAACTGGTTTTTGAGTGGAATACTCCTAACATATCTAACCGGTTAAACTAATTAACCTATTGAAATTAACCTTATTACTGGTTGCTATAAACCTCCAAGTCAGCCTATGGTTAATTTCATAACCGAACCGGTTTCACCTATATTGGTAATAACCGGTTTCAGGTCAGCAGATTGAATAGTGGGTCCGTGCTGGGTTTAGTTAAGTTCATTGGATAACGGATTAATTGTGAGGTTGGGTTGAGCTCATATGTGAATTTTGGATCATACCTAGTTGAAAGGATAACATATTAGTGGTAAGGTTGGGTTGAGTTCATTTGTCTAAACGACAACTTAGACCTTCAACTATAAAGGAGGGGCCCATACCTTGCATGTCTTTCAACAGACCCGTGACTATTATGCGGTAATATAACCACCTTATTAAAATGACTGGGAACTATTTTTTCGAACGAAAACTCACTCTTTAATCCTACTCTTAGATTGCAGCTATATGTCACCACGGGACTCTCTTTGGTACATTAAAATGACTGGAAATACTAGCCTACTAGGAGTATTCACTTAGTTAAATTAAATTCTATGCAATCACTTTTGCTAAAAATAAATTTGGTTAATATCACACGTTTTGTGCATGGGTAAAAACTAAAAAGCTATTTGCCTATTAATGTTTTCCAAAGTTTTTCAGAAACTTTTTAAAACAACACCCCAAGTTATGGGTGATGCCATGATGGTATGCAAAGTCAACAACACTATCTAAACACCCTTGATACTAGAGGCGGATACATGAATTTTTTGTACGGTGGCACAATACAGAGCGCCAGAGCAGCAAGGCGCTCGCTTCGACACGAGGGGAGGCGGATGAGAAGTCGAGCCTTGTCTCATGTCTGGGAGCCAGAAGGCTGATTGACAATGGCACAATGCATTAAAAAAAATCAGAAGTAGGCAATTAGGATTAGATTTTAATTGTTTTGGGCCTTGAGATTGAGATTTTGAATAGTTACCTCATGATTGATACAAGATTGGACAGTGGGCCTTGGCCCACCCTTCTAGCAATCTAAACCCGTCTATGGTTCTATGCTCTTGATACCACTTGCTATTTGGCCATAAGAGAAGAAAACTTGAAACATGATTAAAAAAGGAGTAAAGAAAATTATATTACTCTTCTTTGAGTCATGGTCAGGTTTTGCTTTTCTTATGTTTGATTAATTATAACTTTTTCTACAAATCGTGTCCAAATAGTGATTATAGGGGCCATGTTTTAAGAGCTTTAGTTTCCAAAGCTTTAGCTCTAACTCAGAAAAGGAAGCAAGAACTAAATGATGAAAACACAATATGCTCCCATTTGGGTTGAGATGAACCCAAGCCAAAAATCTGAATTTATTTCTCTATATATCGAGAATATATTTAAATTTGTTTAGAATTATTTTCTTTTACATATATGCACTTTTAAGCAGGACAATCACCAACCCTAATTTTACTAGCAAATCACATCTTTTTTTGGGCAATCATAGGAATTGAACCCTAACCATTTAAAAAACCAAACTGATCCAACAACTTGTAACCGTCAGGCCTAAGTCCCTTTGATCGCATAGCATCTGAATTACATTTTTAGCCCGTTTAATTCGTAGAATACGTTAGGATTAGAATATGAATTCAAGCAAATATTCATAGTTTTGTTGAGGAAGTTGTGAATGGCAAACCATTAGCTTCAGAATCAGAAGAAGCTGTTACAGACTGTTGGTACTTAAGTATGTGCGTTTCTCCAGTTGAGATTTTTCTAAATCCATTTCAAATTATGTTCTAATATACAACACCTCAATTCTTAATTATTCATAAATTCAACAATCATATGATTGCATCATACATAGCAACAATATTTAGCATATCTAACGCAAAAACTATAAAAATAATCCCAACACTGTCACCACAAAACAATTCACAAAACACTACCCCACCAACCAGTCTCACGACCAACATTAATCCCATGTCTCAGAGTAAATCAAATCAGTTGGTGTCAGGATTTGATCCAAGGACCCATCTCACTATCACGAGGACTCAATTTCGCAACTTACGATCACCACCATTACCATTACGGGTTCGAACAAACCCTAACCCTTCACCGGCAACATTATTCGTAAACTCAACCATTGGCATTCTTTCCAACCCCTCTTCCTTCACACCACCCATACCCTTTCATATACGCCATTGCAAAGTCTTCCACCTTAACATCATCAAACTCTCCTAATCCATCATCGTCTGGCAGCCTTTGCAAATCACTTTTTAGTTTCATTAGCATCAAATGATCAATGGAAGATGTTGGGTTAGCATGAGAAGTGATGGGTTGGGTTTGTGGGGTCCATTGGTTGGGGATTATTAAGGGTGGTTTGGTTGGGGTGTTGGATGGGTCAAAGTGTGTGATGAATTCTTGGTTTGTGGGTTCATCTGAGGAAGAAGAATGAAGAAACACTAAGTGACCCGGTGCAGATTATAGATAATCTGGGGGTTAAGTAATGTTTCCCACGAGAATGAGGTCCAACAGAGACGGTTGTTCTTCAGGGGACCTGCAAAACAAACACCGTAAGCTCGTCACTGAGAAGGGGGGGTTCCTCCTTGTGACCACCCTCCGGCGTGAGAATCAGACTAGATTGCTCTGAATATAAGTGTATATTAAGAGATTGCTAGATAACAGGATAGCAGATGATCTTACCATTCCAAGATGTTGGAGTATTTATAGCCGAAGGTAGGTTTCCTAGAAGGTACAGCCGGCTGAATAGTATTCCTGTTCTACCAACAGTGGACTATGCATAGGCCATACTGGTTGGTGGATAGGTTACGGCCAACAGTAACAAAGTCGGCTGCACTATTCCACCAACTGTAGATTATGCACGTCCCACCTACTGTGGATTATACGCCGGCCATGCTGGTTGGTGAATAGGTTACGGCCAACAGTAACACTATTCCACAAACTGTAGGCTGCGCACGCCCCGAAGTAAGGGTTGGTGAGTAGGCAGCGGCTAATAGTGACAAACAGTACTAGAGGGTGCTCCTCCTCGTACTGTTGTCGGTGAGCTGTCACCCTGTGATAGGCTCATGGGCTGTTCTGGTCAGATTGTCTGTCCTATCCATACCTTGGTAGGTATAGTACAGAAGATCTTTCAGAATCATACGGACTGGCTCATTTTGGCGGGATTGTTCCCGCCTTGCTCATTCCTTCATGTGACTACTGAAGTATCTATTGTCTTGTGCGTGTAGCCCTGCTGTCTGCGGGTAGCCTTCCCTGATGGCTTGTATCCGCAACTGCGGGAACAGGCGGGGTACTTCACCATTGGGAGGCTTTCCCTGCGTGTACAGCTTGCGTACTGCGCGTAAGGTTCTCTGAGCATGGTGGGTCCTGCGGGAGCAGATGGCCTTTGCGCAGACGTCCCTGTTAAAGGTGAGTCTTGCGGGACCAACTGGGCTCTGCTGGGACCTACCTCTTCAAGTCCAAAACGATCAATGGAAGATGTTGGGTTAGCATGAGAAGTGATGGGTTGGGTTTGTGGGGTCCATTGGTTGGGGATTATTAAGGGTGGTTTGGTTGGGGTGTTGGATGGGTCAAAGTGTGTGATGAATTCTTGGTTTGTGGGTTCATCTGAGGAAGAAGAAGATGAGGGTTTGGATGAGTTCTTTGATGATGACAAAGAGAAGGATACTTTCATCATGTGTTTGGAACAGGACAAAGATATGGTTGTGTTGATAGGTTAAAAGGTGACTCGCATATGTTTTGTTGATGTGGTGGTATTCTTCTCACACATGTATCCACAGACTTCTATTGAGATATTAAAGGAAAAAAACACGGTTTGGGCCTGGTAAACCGATTTGTGAACCAGTCTGCTTAACCATAAAACCGCTTTGGGTCTGATCCAAACTGATTTGAAAAGCATGCCAAAAAAAACAATGGAAAATTTCTAAAATAAGCATTTATTAAAACAAATTTCTAGTTTTAGGTACCATTTGCAAAAAATTCTAAAAATAGGCATTATAAACTAGTTGTGACGAATAGTTTATAGAAACCAATTAGAACTTCCCACGTGCCCTTAAACTAACTGTAACGAGCACGTTCACTAATCATCTATCGTCACGACTAAATAAGTTTCATGTCTCGTAATCAATGCCCATGAGTAATGTATAAGTCCTTTAGTTGTGACGAGTAGATATTGAAGAGGTAGGTCCCAGCAGAGCCCAGTTGGACCTGCAAGACTCACCTTGAAGAGGGACGTCTGCGCGAAGACCAACTGGTTCCGCAGGACCCACCATGCTCAGAGAGATGAAGACCTTACGCGCAGTACGCCAGCTGCTCCCGCAGGAAAAGCCTCCCAATGGTAAAGTACCCCGCCTGTTCCCGCAGCTGCGGATACAAGCCATCAGGGAAGGCTACCCGCACTAATAGTAAGGCTACACGCACAAGGCACTAACTCTCAATAATTCAGTAATGTCACCTGAAGAAGGAATGAGCAAGGCGGGAATACTCCCGCCCAAATGAGTCAGTCCGTACGCTTCTGGAAGATCTTTTGTACTATACCTGCCAAGGTATGGACAAAATAGACAAGATCTGACCAAAGCAGCCCATGAACCAATCACAGGGTGACAGCTCACCGACAACAGTACGAGGAGGAGCACGCTCTAGTACAAAATGTCACTATCAGCCGCTGCCTACCCACCAACCCTCATCGTGGCACGTACATAGCCTGTAGTTGGTGGAAAATGAATAGTACACAGCCGGCCATATCACTATCAGCCGCTGCCTACCCACCAACTACCAGCGTGGCACGTACGTAGCCCACAGTTGGTGGAAAAGGAATATTATACAGCTGGCTGTACCTGCTTGGAAACCTACCTTCGGCTATAAATACTCCAACACCTTGGAACGGTATGAGGATCTCAGATTATCTTATATCATCATATATCATCTGATATTATCTTATCATCTCTAGCTATTTCTCTTAATATACACTTATATTCAGAGCAATCTAGTCTGATTCTCACGCCGGAGGGTGGTCACAAGGAGGAACCCCCCCCCCTTCTCAGTGACGAGCTCACGGTGTCTGTTTTGCAGGTTGAGAAGAATAACCATCTTTGCCGGACCTAACCCTCGTGGGAAACATCTACTTAACCCTAAGATTATCCTTAATCTGCCGGGGTCACTTAGTGTTTCTTCATTGGCGCCATCCGTGGGACAAAGCTAGAACTAATTCTTTTTCAGTTTTTTCAAAACCTCTGGAAAGATGGTTAAGGTTACTCCGATGCCAAGGCCAACGAGTGACCAAGAAACTCCGGTAACCACAACCCCAGCTACTGGGGGGAACACCGGCGAGTACACAATTTTTACGAACACTACCCCGGTTACCCAAGCCGGGGCAAGTGCAGTAAACAATCCTTCACTGGGATTCACCGATACCCAGTTGGAGAGACAACAGACGAGGCTCCCCCGCCAAACACTTGATCAAGTTAAAGCGTGGGCGGAAGCACGTCAGAAGGAATTCCAAGCTGAGTTGGATGAACGTTTACGTTCACTCCAACAGGCTAATGACGAGTTCGGAAACACTCGACAACAGCTCAACATGAGTAATGAGTGCGAGTATGATGAAGATTGGGAAGAATCTGACAGTGACGCAAACTTGCGCCATAGGGCGAAAGGGAAGCGTAAACAAGCAGATTTCCACAGAAGAAATTTTGGAGAAACCTTTAAACCAAAAAACGCGGGTGGAAACCCACGTGACTTCTCTAAAACCTTCAGACCAACTGTTGCAAATGCGGGAACGTCCAAATTTGCAAGGGACATTGCGGAAGCAATTGCCCCGAAAAGTGCCAAACAAATGTCCAACATAGGCACATATGATGGTATATCTGACCCAGACGATCATTTGAACAGATTCATAGCGGGGGCAACCGTCAGCAATTGGACGGAACCCACGTGGTGTTACATGTTCCAAATGACGCTTGTTGGGGCAGCCAGAGCGTGGTTTGACCGTCTACCGGTCCACCACATCTACGATTGGGCAGACTTCCAGCAGAAGTTCAGCCAACACTTCAGTCAACAAAGAAAGTATACCGAAGAGCAATGGACGATCCTCAACTGCATCCGAGAGGAAGATGAGTTTTTACTAGACTTCATCACGCGCTTCAATTCAAAGAAGCTAAGTCTGGGCACTATTAGCGAAGATCTTGTTCGCGCTGCTTTCATCCAGGGCGCGGAAGACCCAGAGCTCATCCGCACCTTGACGGGTAAAGATGGCATGCCATCCACGTGGGATGCCATCATGACAGCAGCTAAACGCTTCGCGGAAACGGAAAAGCAACTGGGTAGAGATCTTCCCCAGAGCACAAACCTCTACACTCAAAAAACAAGAGAAAACAACGTCCTTACCGCCCGACAAAACAAAAAGAGGAAGCTTGGTATTTGGCAGTCAAGGGTAAACTTTGACACCTCATCCGGCTCGCACCCTCGGTTAGGCGGAAGGGATAACATGCAGTCGTCGAACCGGAACTCCAGATGGACGCCACTCACCAAAAGCATCACCGAGATATTTGCCACCGAAAGGCTCCCATGGCCAGAGGCTCCAATAATCCGACAACGTCTAAACGCTGATCAAAGCAAATCCTGTGACTTCCACAGGACAAAAGGCCACACCACGGAGGAATGCGTATCCTTGAAGGACGTCGTCGAAGCATTTGTCAGAGATGGGAAACTCACACACCTCGTGGCGTAATGGACGCTAAGCAGGCTAATGCGTGTAGAACCCCAGTTGGGGAAAACACGAATGAAACTGCAGCTTCAATGTTGGAGACTACATACTGCGTAAACAACGAGATTCCGAACCAGGCGCATATCGGCTCGAAAGGCTTGATGGCACCCCCATCCCAAGAACATGGAAGGGAGCTCAATTACACAGGCTGCATGTAGATCAATTCCAAACTTGTAAAGAAAATGCCTAGAGCCACTTCTAATGGAAATGATTCTCCTTATCACATTGACGCTGATAGTCTTACATTTACTTATGATCTGACCACACTGATATGCCGGTATTCACCGCATAAATAAGTGGAAAAGTAAGTCGTTGCGTGTGGAAGGCGGCAAAACCTGCATAAACACAAAAAACGGTAAAAATTTCTAAGGAAAAGATGAGGAAAACCTTCACGCAGGTCACTTATGGGTGAAGTTTGGTCATCCCACTAAATGTAAGTGACGGTCCTACCCGCACAATCATGATAGAGGAAACTGAACATTAACCTATTGACAACCACGCATCGAAAGGTTAACTTATTCAAAACACTTAGAAAATTTCTAAGGAAAAGATGAGGAAAATCTTCACGCAGGTCAGATATAGGTAAAGTTTAGCCATCCTACTAAGTGAAAGTGACGGTCTTACCCGCACAATCACGAAAGAGGAAGCAAAACTTTAACCTATTATCTGCCACGTTGAAAGGTTAACTTATCCAAAGTACTCAAGAAATTGCTAAGTTAAACTAATTTAATGCGGAGAGAGGAAAGCGCAGGAGCAATGAGAAGATGACACGTGGAAAGCAAGCTGGCAACAGCTGTCGACAGGACGCGCGCCCGAAAACTCGCGCCCACGCGCCTGAAAAAGCGTCTGGAATGGCCATATAATGTCACGTCGCCATAACTTCCTGCATGTCCTGAAACTTTCAGAAGAAACCGTCGGAAGACGCTAACGTCCCTTCAACAGTTTGGACTGTTCTTATCCTTTCACCAACTCTTCGAATTTCAAAAAGATTCAAAGATTCAAAAATAAGAGGGAATATACCCCCTTACCTTGGAAAGCGAGAAACCATAAGACGAGTGCGGGTACAGTGTCAAGGCGAAACCCTTCACATACTTAGCACTTGCAGGGAATCGAAGCTAACAAGATACCTTGGTAACCAAGAAACCGTAAGACAAGTGCGGGTACAGTGTCAAGGCGAAACCCTTCACATACTTAGCACCTGCAGGGAATTGAAGCCAAGAATACCTTGGAAATCAAGAAACTATAAAGACGAGTGCGGGTACAGTGTCAAGGCGAAACCCTTCACATACTTAGCACTTGCAGGGAATTGAAACCAAGAAGGATCTTCTGGGCCATGCTTGTGGAAAGGGAAATAACATCCCCGCATAGCGGGAACGTTGAGAACTAGATTGTTTGAAGCTCCAAGATGGAATTGGTTGTTTAACATAATTGATCACTATGTCTAAAACTACCAAAACCTCGTGGAGAATCTACACAAGTGAAACTCAACGCTCCTGACTTGCGAGGAGGTTACACACCTACCCGCATCATACCCAAAGATCAAGCAGAAAAGTCGGGAATTTCTGCACGTGACATTAGGAAAACCGCGGGAAGAATCCCCACGGAGAACCTTAAAACTAAAAACCCTTTTCAAAACCCCTTGCTTAAGTCCAAAAGTTCACCTCACTTATTAACAATTCATGAGAAGAACAATGGACTGGGGGGACTTGAAGAGGTAGGTCCCAGCAGAGCCCAGTTGGACCCGCAAGACTCACCTTGAAGAGGGACGTCTGCGCGAAGACCAGCTGGTTCCGCAGGACCCACCATGCTCAGAGAGATGAAGACCATACGCGCAGTACGCCAGCTGTTCTCGCAGGAAAAGCCTCCCAATGGTAAAGTACCCCGCCTGTTCCCGCAGCTGCGGATACAAGTCATCAGGGAAGGCTACCCGCACTAATAGTAAGGCTACACGCACAAGGCACTAACTCTCAATAATTCAGTAATGTCACCTGAAGAAGGAATGAGCAAGGCGGGAATACTCCCGCCCAAATGAGCCAGTCCGTACGCTTCTGGAAGATCTTTTGTACTATACCTGCCAAGGTATGGACAAAATAGACAAGATCTGACCAAAGCAGCCCATGAACCAATCACATGGTGACAGCTCACCGACAACAGTACGAGGAGGAGCACGCTCTAGTACAAAATGTCACTATCAGCCGCTGCCTACCCACCAACCCTCATCGTGGCACGTACATAGCCTGTAGTTGGTGGAAAAGGAATAGTACACAGGCGGCCATGTCACTATCAGCCGCTGCCTACCCACCAACTACCAGCGTGGCACGTACGTAGCCCACAGTTGGTGGAAAAGGAATATTATACAGCTGGCTGTACCTGCTTGGAAACCTACCTTCGGCTATAAATACTCCAACACCTTGGAACGGTATGAGGATCTCAGATTATCTTATATCATCATATATCATCTTATCATCTCTAGCTATTTCTCTTAATATACACTTATATTCAGAGCAATCTAGCCTGATTCTCACGCCGGAGGGTGGTCACAAGGAGGAACCCCCCCTTCTCAATGACGAGCTCACAGTGTCTGTTTTGCAGGTTGAGAAGAATAACCATCTTTGCCGGACCTAACCCTCGTGGGAAACATCTACTTAACCCTAAGATTATCCTTAATCTGCCGGGGTCACTTAGTGTTTCTTCAGATATAATTGGCTATCTATATAAGGTGTTCTTCGGATAATTCAAATCGAAGCAATTGGATGTCTATTTCGGGCTTGTGAGTCGAAACATTTTGTTTTAAGATTAAAGCTCTTAATCCGCTAGACTCACCCAATATATAACTTCTGTCGCAACTAAAGAACTTATAAATTATTCGTGGGCGTTGATTAAGAGACATGAAACTTCTTTAGTCGTGACGAGTAAATGATTAGTGAACGTACTCGTTATGGTTAGTTTAAGGACACGCGGCAAGTTCTAATTGGTTTCTACAAACTACTCGTCACGACTAGTTTATAATACCTATTTCTGGAATTTTTTACAAATGATACCTATAACTAGAAATTTGTTTTCATAAATACCTATTTTGGGAATTTTCCCATTAATTATTTATATACACTTTATAATTATAAGTGTAAACATGTAAATTTATTTTTTATTATGGCATGTCTCAAAATTTCATGGGGGTCGTTGTCGTTCTTGAAATTTCATTAGGGTCAGTCGAGATTTTAACACATATAGACTACTAAATTTTTTTCCACATGAGTCGGCGAACACCCCTACTCAAAGAGTAGGTCCGCCATTGAATACATTAGTATATTCTTTGATGTCCGTAATTGGTATCTAAGGGTTTTTGGTACTTGGACGCGTACTAACCAATAAAAAGTTAACAATTAAGCTATAAAAATTGAAAATGAGTCAAGCTTGAGCTTGAATTTCGTATAAAAAGTTTGTTTAGACCCTTCAAACTTTATAGAGCCTTGTGCACCTGCATGTTTTTAATTCTTTTGGACTTATATCTATAAATTTCACACAACATAATCGAGCTCGAGCGAAGCCATGCCTAATTTATGAATCTCGAGCCAAACTTAGGCTTGTGTAAAGTTTTCTCAAACTAATAAGAAAAATATACATAAACAAAACTTCTATAAACACTTGGATTAAGTTATCTCTTTATTGGATCTTTAAATTTAAATAACTTTATGCCGAACTCCGGTCACCAAAGTAGATGAAGGTAAAAACTTTTGCATATAATATTATATATAAAATTATCCCATGTAAATGCCTTCAAACTCGTTAAGACAAATAACACGTGTGTCTTGTAAGAGGAAATCACCCGGGCGTTGAGGTGGTGAGTCTACGGGAATTCAATCGGTTTACGTCATGTTTGTTATGATACCGGAACTTAAAAAAACTGATATTCGGTCGGTTTTCGTTACGTTCGTTACAGTGACTAAACTTAAAAAAATAAAAACAAAATTTACGGACCAGTTTGGCGCCGCCGGTTACACCAAACTTCTTTTTGTTATATCCAATAGAACCTTGCGGCAGGGCATAGTTGCAGGAAACAGTAGAATGGCGAAAAAAGGTGAAGTATGGGACGATTCTGCCCTTGTGAAAGCCCTAGATGACGCTATTTCCAAATACAAGGTCTCTCTCTATTTCATACGAAGCCATTTCTATGCGTATGTCGTTCCAATTGAAACTCGCATCACGTTATACAGTAGCAGCAGTGTAATGAATTAGGGGAATAGATGATTAATGCCCGAACAGGAAACAGCCTCCTACTTCTTATTTTCATCGCTTAGATTAGATTTGCTCAAATTATTTGATTAGGTTTTGCGATATTTATGCGGTATGCTGTTTATATGTATATATGTATGACAGTTGATAGTTTGCAGATTCATCTCTTTATGTATGTAGACAGAGATATGATGCTAGAAATATTTTATATGTGTTGGTTTACCTGTTTGAACAGTTATGTTATATCCTTAATAATTGGCATTTGGCATAGTTTAAACATGAACTGTAACTATAGTATAGGATGAGAGGCTTTTCAAATGGGTGTCTCTTTTTACAGATAATGCATGACAAAGTAGGTGACAACGGTTCTCTTAACGAAGAAAGAATTACAGATCACACGAAAGAAAGTGCACCAAATGTCGTCAGTGAAAACAATGAAGCTAAAAGGTATGTGTGTGTATAGTTAGTTGTATGCATACATCAAACTGTCTTTAAAGCTTATCGTAAGTGATTGTGGTTCTTTGTGTATAGTGCAAATGTGGAGACAGATAACATCACAGTAACTGAAAAGTGTGCTTCTGAAGTCGTTTCACAACATGCGGTTCCAACAAATGGACACCAGATTCAAGATGCAGACTGTAGTAATGCCAATACAGGAAGTGCAGAACATTATAATCTTTTACTCAACCAATACAATGCTGTTGAGGAACAAAGACAAAAACTTTTAGAACAGCTTTATCAATATGGCCATTGGGACCCACAAGCTTATAGTTACGGTTATGGTTATGGTGCTGGTTATGATTCTCAATACCAAACTGTTTCTGCACCTCAAACATCTGGACCGCCTATGTGTACGTGTCAACCCACTGTGTGTCCATACTCAACTTCATTAGCTCAAAATGGAAATTCAGTTTCTGTAGAAGATGATGGTTTTATTAAAGCAGCAAAGGGAGCAATTGACAAAGCCATCCATTCATTTGATAAAGGCAAATATTAATTATGTTTTTGTTTTTAAACATATTTTGTGTTATCAATTATAGAGTTGCATAATTTCTTGTTTTTACTTTTTAAATTGCAGAGGGAAAGAATGAGCAAGAAGGAGAGACGACGTCTCAGACAGATCTTTCAGTTGTTTTGAATGCTTGGTTTTCTGCAGGGTTTCATACTGGCAAGTAAGTTGTTTAAGACTTTAAGTGCTCCTTTTATTTCAAATTAATCTGAAAATTAAAAAAAAGATTGTGAAATGGTCAACTTGACCACCAAAGCCAACACATGTAACCTTGAGTTCTTATTTGCAGGTCTCTCTCGGAGCAGGCTTCTGCAAAGAAATGATGTACTCTCAAAATGTAAATCAGACTTGGGATCTTGTTTGGTGTTATATATAAGCTTGCATGATTATAAAGAAGATTGTTGTTAATCAAGCTATGATATAACTTAAATGGTGCAGTTTTGCGTGTTGGGCATCATCTGTTTAAGTTTGTGTACATTATTTAATATATGTTGGTACTTGGTACTGGTTCTTTCTTTCAAGTTGTATGGTGGTTTTAGAAAGATATATCAATTCAGGCTTTATCTTTTCTCAAAATTTATCATGTTTAGTAAACAAATATTTATAAAGTTTACTAAATGATAAGAGGTGAAGCTAATGGCATCTTTGTATTGCATTCTTTCCAGTTGTTACAACTTCATAAAACATGATAGAATACATGCATATATAATTATTCTCATATACTCATAACTTTTGACACATGAGCTCACACTTTAACCCCGGCTGCAGCTTCCTTGATTTGGTTAATTGTAAAAACTCCAAAGCAATCATCATCTTTGACCGCGTTTATTGCAGCTAGTGCCACATCATCCACACTAACAGGTGGTGCCAATATCAGGTCCGATGCTGGTAAAGCACTTAATGGTTTAGTGTAGTTTGAGGTGGCATCAAGAAGTTTTTCCACCGGTTCGCCTATTAAATTCAGCGGTATCTCAATCTGGCCCACCTTTCTTTTCCCATATATGAATCCAGGCCTTAGAACTACACCTGCATATGTAAAATGCCATATATGCCCACAAAGTTATAAACAGTTAAACAGCACCACAACAAATAGTCAAATGTGAAAAGATTCTATGTGAATTACCAGAACTCGCGTATTTGGAAAGAACTTCAGATTCAGCTTTTCTTTTTCCCGCGAAGTATCCAGATGAAAGTAAAAACGATGGTAAGTTATAGTCGTGCACTGATATCAACACAAACTTTGGAATTCCTGAAAGAAAATGGAAGTTAGTTAAACGGGTCATTGGTCAAACGTCAACTAAAGAATGTTACCATATTCCTTGGCAGCATTTACTGCAATGATATTTGCTTCGCCATTAATTCGTTGCATTTGCTCCTCGCTACCGAACCCTCCTAGAGTTGAAATAACTGCAGTGGCGCCTGGAAGTACTTCGTCCCAATTTACATAGAAAACATCCCCTGAAACAAACAAACAAAAAAACATTAAAACGGAAGGTGGTGTTGAGGGTATTTTAGGCATTGTACTTGTGACGGGCAAATCTCACTAGCGTACCTGTGATCCAAGTCACTTGATCTTCCCATGAATCCAAGGTACTTGGCCGTCCCGACCTGAATAAAATGATCAAAAGAGCTTTTTACAATGATTCGGGTTGATCATTGAATTTAATCTAATTTAATAAGTAATTAATATATTAAATTGGTGCACCTGCTTAGGCTAATGACTTCAATACCCCTAGATGCTGCAGCCTTGCATATAGCAGAACCAACAAAGCCACTGCCTCCCAACACTACAAGCTGATAGAAAGAAAAATTTGGATATTATTGATGTTTAGAAAAATTTACAAAATGAAATGAAATAAATAGTCTATGTGAATGTTTAGACCTTCTCAGGCTTGATATATGCTTCAACATCTATAGTGCGAGAATTGGTGTCCTTTATGCCAGCGTCAGCATAGCTGCACTTGATACCAAACCTTGAAAAACTGCAGAAAAAACAATCTAAAATCAGACTAAACTACATAAAAAAATTGTTTTGACTTTTTGTATAGGTTAAAACATCTAATTTGGACATTGGCATACTTAAGCGATTATTAAAAACTTTTGAATAGCCGAATACAAAGTTTTCAGGTCAACCAGGGTCATATTGACTTGCACAAAAAGTCAACCAGGTGACAGGCAGCTTTTGAGGAAGTTAACACCTAAAAATTATGGATAAAGGAGCAGTGTTTTTATGCCTATTTTAATATATGGAAAATCACTGTATGTTAGTTATTACGGTTTTTCACTTACTGATACATTAATAATTGTGATTTTATTTTAAAAGGTTCATGAATTAATTTCCATATCATTTACCGAAATTTGGCAGAATTGTAACTGTACACACAAATGGTGTGAGAAAACTAAGATCACGCCTTTAACTTCTGTTCCTCACGATTTTAGCACGTAATTGTTTATATTTTAGGCAAGATGTACATGAGGGACACGCAAGAGGTAAAAATACCATTCAATGCCCTACATGTGCATCCGGTCAATAGTTATGCCAAAAGTAGCAATTTTTGCATGTCGCTGAACAATCAAAAAACGGCTTGTTTACAACACAAAGCAAACTATTGTGCTTCAAAGAATCATTCATTTTATAAGCATGTGATATTCAAGACCATTTATCTTGTTTTAAATCAAAATGGTTTTGATGTAAGCCCATTATGAACTAAAACAAATCCCCAATTTAAAGAAATTTGGATTCAAGTTGCATCAACATTCACACCAAAACAACAAATCTACAATAAAAGATTAAATTCACATTTATTAACATGAAAACAGTTAGCCTTATGACATCCTCACTAAATCTTACACACAATCCACATGATAACCAGTTCAATAAAAGGCCATAAAAAATTCACTGTTTTCAATAAAACATCAAACTTCAGGTTATTTACACCAGGTTGCACCAACAGAACTCGTTATTTGATGAAGATCCTATGGACTTAACACAATCCATCACAAATTAAAAAAAACAAAAAAAAAAAAAACAGTGTCAGATTACACCAAATTCACACTTCAAACTCATAAGTATTTTAGAAGTGCAAATACTAGTTAACCGGTTTTTGGAATATTGGTTACTAACCGTAACCAGTTATCGGACAAATAATCAAAACCAGTTAAGTTATTTCCAATAACTGGTTTTTAGTGGAAAATCCCTAACCTATGTAACCGGTTCGGTTCGGTTCGTTTCGGTTACTAACTGTAATAACCTATAAAAATTAACCTTAAACCCATTGAAACTAACCTTACTAATACTGACCAATTTTCGGTTAACCAGTTACTTAAATGGTTACAAATCGGTTTCCACGGTGCCGGTTTTGGTTCGGTTTCAGTTAATCTGTTTGGTTTACGATTATAAGATCAGCTATCTTTCTCTAGATACGACAATTAGTGGATTAAAATAAACCTAGAAAACACACTTATCTTATTATTTAACAGAGACCGTCAGAATTGAGTTGAATTAGGGGTAATTAACAACTGGATTAGAACAGATATAATATAATATAATATAATATAGGGATGCGAAAGCTGACCGATTGGTGTGAGTTGAGAAATGCGAACGGAAAGCAGAAGAAGAGAATAGAGGTGTTGAAGGCAAAGATAATAAAGAAGAAGAAGAAGGTGGTGGTCTGGAAATGGTAGCAGCGTGCGATAGCCATGAGCAAGACATCTTCCTTGTTTCCAATACCACCAGAAGTTGAGTTCTATACAGTGACTGGTGGAGTATGAATTGCTTCTTTTTATTCTATGGTTTTGAAATTATGTTTTTGGTTTTTTTAATTATTTGCGGGTCTCCGAGAATCACTTTTTCAGGTTTGTTACGAGTAATAAAGATGCCCTTAAAATCACGTTCTCAATTATGTAATAGATAATTTAATAATTTTATTAATATATGGTTGCTTTACAAAAGCCTAAAATGGAACAAATAATAATAGTAATAATAATAATAAACAAGTTATTAAATTTACTTACCCTTAATTACATAGTCAATAACTCTTTCTATTCAACCAACAAGTCACATTGCAAGCTTTTGTTTTAAAATAAAGTTATATATAAAATATAAATATTTTTATAAAATAATTATGATATCTCAAAAAGAGTGAATCTGGGTCTGTCAACCTACTCACCCTTCCTTTGGGTCAGGCCTGTACATGTCACATGAGAAAGTGAATATAGCCATAGGTCGTATGCTAGACGGAAAATGGTCATACGAGTAGTACGATAGAGCCATACCACTTGTATCATGTGTTAGGCTGGTGTCAGATGGCTGATATGGCCACGGACAAAATTATATGGTATAATGTAATGTATTTGGCTGACGTTAAATGACCACTAACAAATTCCTACTATCCGTATGATGCAATGCATTTGCACAAAAGTGAGAGTTGTTGCCGCAAAGAAAGTCATATGGCAGGTTTGACAAAATTTTCACCTATGTCATTGTATATGACATCACATGGTGTATCTATTGTGGGACCCTTTGTAAAATGAAAAGATAGATAGTGTTGTACACTTATTTTAAGTTGGATATATACAAGTCATTAGCATCTTATCTTGTGAGTGTTGTTTGACGTACAAGTGTGTTTTCTGTTTATGATCGATGTTCATCGGTTTTAGGTCATAAAAACTAACATGGAATCAACTCTAACCAGTATGTTGGGCCATGATGAGCACATTTCTTTGGGGAAATCACCAAGATACACATTTTTTTACTTAATTAATTGCATAAATAGGTATTGACTTTTATGCTTTTTAAAAATGTCCATAATGACAAATAAGCAAGATCGTCGGCAACAACATAGCCGACACATAATGAAGGAAATCGAGCTCCGACTGCAAGCCTATCGGTATATAGGTTTTTAGGTGACACTTTATATGTGGCATCGTTGGCTATGTTTTAGTTCTGCCAACATAGGTCTAGCCACCCTTAAATACGTGTTATGTTGTGGTTAGAGAAATGAAAGTAAATCATATTTTACAATAACAGATATATTAAAAAGAAAGAAAGTATGAGTTATCATTCATTTGTTAAAAAAATACCACTTTTACTTAATTCGTGATTTTGTGTCAAAAATCAATAAATGTATTTATTATTGATTAAAAATATAAGTTATTTAATCCTATTCATTTGTGACTTGTGAGTATACATAAAATCAGATATAAAGAAAAAAAAACAGATAAATAAATAAAGTAACATACTCACATGCTTGTTTTATAACATACTTAATTGTTTAACTTAACCAACTAGTTTATAACTTGAATAATAGTCTTTTAGTTGTATACTATATAGCATTAATGAACATGTAGATGTCTTACCCTATTTGGCTATTTGTATATGACATTTCCTGCTGCAAAAAAAGGGTATCACTAACACAACTACATTATCAACAACTACTTCATATGGTCCATCCGATCGGGTACTAATAGCAACAAATGTTGTATCAAATTAAAAGTGATGTGTCCTGACATATCACATAAAGTAATAATAAATACCACGTCATGTTTCAATTTCATGGATCATAATAACTCACGAGTGTACCACGTAACAAGTAATGAACCCATCAAACTAAATGCTAGCTAGCGAATATGGTAAGACATAAAACTAAGTAAAATGTCATATTTATTATTTAACAAAGACAAGCTACAACTTATGTCATTAGAGTAGCATTAATGAAAGGTGAGAGAAAGAGAGCATAAACATAAAAGAGAGGGTGAGACGAGGGTTATTATTCATCCATCATTAAAGGTATATAAGATCAAGTGTTATGGTTTAGTTATTCTGACACATCAGATTCGTAGCGACGCAAAAGTAAAACACCATTTCATGGTGGGTGCCAAGGGTTTGAGCCCCCTTGGGCGTGAGTGTGTTAATGAGCTCAAGGGCAAGATGCGTGGAAATGTGTGTGCATTGAAGTGAAGAGTTGATTCACTACACATAGTATAAAGGGTTTATTACGGTTTTCAAGGATGATTAATATCCTAGGTGTAACTAAAGCACACATATTTATTGTTTTCATGTATCTTCTCACAAGAATGTCATGCAACCAGGTTTTTTGATAAAGAAGTTGCATGAATGACCAACAAAATATGAACTCTAATTCAAGTATCACGCATAAACAAATAATTGGAATCCACGATTTATAGCTTTTTTTTTTATTTCTTTTAACACGGTGTTTAATATTTAAGACTAATTAATAAAAATATTTATGAAATAATATATAGATTATTTTATTCATATAGATTTTATGTTAGTAATTGATGGTGTATTTCGCCCATTTTATAGTTAGGCTTTATTTGAATAAAAAATTGATTTGTTATAAAAATATTGGTGTATTTTATTTTGTAACTCGTATGTTAGTTGCTCTCTAGCTTCTAGTAATGTAGAATACACAACAATAGAAGATAAAAAAAATCTGATGGCCCATGCAGGTCTCGAACCTGCGACCTTCGCGTTATTAGCACGACGCTCTAACCAACTGAGCTTTTTAACTCTGATGATGCATTTTATTCCAAAAAAGGTTTCTGGAATTGACTGATATATCCAGACAGACTCCACGCAGAGACAGAAGGTGAGAGAGAAACAATCTGAAATGGCGAGATCTGGTACGACGAAAGATGACGCGCACGCTCTCTTTCACTCCCTCCGATCTGCTTATTCCGCTACTCCGACTAATCTCAAGGTACCTACTACACCCTTTTCCTTTTCATTATTATTATTATTATTATTATTTCTGTTTTGTGCCCTAATTGATTCTGTTTATCTTATCCAGATCATAGATCTGTACGTGGTGTTTGCTGTCCTCACCGCTCTAGTTCAGGTACTAGACAACTTCCTTATCATTTTGAATTTGAATGAAAACTATGTTATTTTATTATTGGACGGTAGGTGATGGTTACTTTGAATTGTTAATGTAGCTCGGTAGCTGTTATTTTAGGTTTAAGATTTCATTATGCTTTGCTTGCAAATCGGTAAATTTTCATCTTTATTTTGGTGTAAATGCTTTTTAGGTATTTTTGATTGTCTTCTTCTTTGCGATCAACAAAACTTGAACCAGTTCTTAGGATGTATGTATGACTCAAGTTACTGCAGACTTGTGATATGCAAAGGTTTTCTGTTTGTGTCTCGGTGTTTTGATTAATCAATATCCGAAACTTTATTGTGTTTCTATCAGTTTTGAGTTATATTGATTCTGATCCATCAATTTGTGATTTTGAGTTTATATTGTACTTATACACCAACAGTCTTTAAGGAGCTTATAGCTTACTGATGTTGGTTCTTGCTTGAGTGCTACTTGACTTAGTAAAATCAGTTTATAATATATAATCTTGGAAATGAACAGTGTAACACATAGTTTATTGTTTGTCACTTTGACAAATACTCTAGACATATGTCTTTGATTCCTCTAATGACAAGAAATGTAAATGTAAGCATGTCACAACTGCATGTCTGGTTTAAGTTTGCCTATTCTTTCAATTATTGTTATGATTGTGTGAAGTAGTTTGGAAATGGTTCATGTGTAGTGTGTAGTTTAAAGTTTTGATCTTTTCGCTGCTCTGCATGTGGTAATGATGATGATCGTACTGCTAAGTGCTAAGGGGCCGATAAACATCAACCGACATAATGAAAATGGTATACGACAAAGATGAAAAATTTTATATGTCTGTTTCACGTAGAGTTTTTTTGGTTAACTGACTACTTGCTAAGTTGCTAAATAGTAATTACTGCTATGCTATACTCGCTCACGTAATACTCATCGAAATAATAAATTTCATGAAACAACCTTGAAATGAAGCTTTTTTGTGTTTTGTTTATCACCAGGTGATTTACATGGCAATAGTTGGGTCGTTTCCATTCAACTCTTTTCTCTCTGGTGTGCTTTCTTGTGTGGGGACCGCAGTCCTAGCTGGTAAGCTTGATCTAAACTTGTTAGTTTTGGACATATGCTTTTCATTTTCAGTCCAACACATTGTCTTGCTAACTCATTTTTAACATTTGTTTATGCTTGCCATTTTGGCTATAGTTTGTCTTCGTATCCAAGTGAACAAAGAAAACAAGGAATTCAAGGTATGTTGATTATTCTTGCATAGACCTCTATCTGATTAAACATGTGTGGCTTACTAGCTTAAACTTCTATCCGGTTGCATGCGATGCTAATTTGTTAAACACATTTGCAGGATTTACCTCCAGAACGCGCTTTTGCTGATTTTGTTCTGTGCAATTTGGTGCTGCATCTGGTTATTATGAATTTCCTTGGTTAGGTTGCGTTTTTGGACATGTTATATGACTGAATTTTAATGGTGAGATTAACATAGATCTCATGAGTATGGATCTGTAATGCCTAGTAGCGAATTCTGTATTGGCAATAGATAATTATTTTCTTATATTGCAATATGTGGTTCAGTTCTATTCGGTGGTTATTGATCTGGCCTGCTTTGTGTCATGCCAAATATACAAATTCGGTTTTCAATAACTAGGTTTAGGGTTGTTCACGGGCCAAGTCAGGGCGAGTTTGGCTGGGTTAAAAACTCGTCCAAAATAATATAGGTTCTGTTTTAAAATAAACAATTGGCTCAACTTGGTTTCGGCTTGGTTAAATTGTTAGAACATGAAGATTAGGCATTGATCCAAATTGGATGAAATAATATTAGAGTGTTGACTTAAAAGATTGAATGTCTTTTACTTGGCTATAAATTGTTAGTAGTCGGGACTAATTAAGCAAGCAAACAACCTTGGTTTGAGCTCTGCCCGGTAACAATCCGAGCCAATTTTGTGAGTTTCGAGAGACGAGCTTGGACCGTTGTTTTAGTTGTGTTGCTCAACAAACATTCTGATATTGTACATGACGTGATGATAATTTGAACATTTTGTATCTAGTTATAAAAGTAAAGACTTTTTAAAGAAGTGAATAAGAGAATTGTATTCAGTCCTTTTGTGGAAAAATTTGATGCGTGAAGATATTTTTTTTAGGAAAGAAAGTGAAATGATATTTTTTTTCTGAAACTTAAGAAAAAAAGTCAATGGTAAAGAACAGTCTAAGCATTTGTGGAAATAGATGGCCGAGAAAGTGACTGGAGAATGTGATAAAAGGAGTTAACACCATGTGGTTGTCACTAACTTTCATTCAAAAACGCTAAATGGTTTACTTAAAAATACAATTATTATTTAATTTTTCTTTCAAATAATGCGAAAGAATGAAACTGATTGGTTGGAAAACGAGTGGCCCCACCTCTTTGCTTTTGATGCCGTTTAGGGACTAACGCCCAAAGAGGTTCATCACGCTTTGAAGCCCTCTTTTTGAGATTGTGTAATGGTTTAACATGAGTTTAGTGGTGATGTGACAAGGGGAGTGATTGATGAGTGAAGCCCATCACATCTTCACAGGATTTCACTACACCTGGTCTAAAGTAGGTATGAGCAAATTTGGTATCGGTAACGAAATCGGTACTGAATCAGTACAAAAGTTTTGAGTTTTGGTATCGATATGGTACGGTACAGTACCACTATTTCCCGAATTTTACCTTAAATACCGGTACCGAACCAAAACTTTTGGTACCGGCATCAAGAATTTGCGATTTTCGGGATCAGAATTTTCGATACCGGTACCGGTACATTACCGATCTCATCCCTAGTCTAAATGTTATTTATATTCAATTGTTTAATAATAAGTATCAAAATTTACCATGATTACAATAAGGTCAAGTCATTCATAAGTTAAAACTCATTTATTAAACGGGCTTGAGTATGAGCTTTATAATAAAACTTGATTAAGCTTGTGATTGTAGTCTAAACAAATCTTTTATTTATATAAATGTTATAATATATACATGATGCAATAAAATCTATAATTACAATAGTGTTTATCATCTATATATGCATAAAATAATCACAATTTATATAATAACAATTAACAAAAGTGGGAGAACTATACATTAATATGTTGTATATTGTACATTCAAGTTTGTACCATGTACTATTCTTTTTTTTATCTGGCTTTCATTATTTACTTTTGGTCCCTACACTTTTCATAGTTTACAACAAATATGTCATAAAATATTTTTTAATTTTAGTCAACATTTTTTCACTTTCAACTTTAGTCTCTTATACTAGTCATCTTTTACAATTTTTTTGTTTAACGTTTACATTTGAATTTAACGAGTTCCCGCGCTGCAACGCATGTGTGGTTGAATGTTTTATGTCTATTTTCCTGTTTAACGGCTCCATCGCAACGCTTAGATGCTAAGTTGGCTTAGTTATGTTTTTCTATATTTAATGTCTCGGTCTAATTTTTGTGTGTTAACACGATGTAACGAGTGTCTGTGGTTCGACATTTTTATGTCTACTTTTTGTTCAGTTTTCTTAATAGTTAAGGTTAGTTATTGGTTGCGGGAGAGGGGATGACGAATGAAGACGGTGGTGGTGATAACTTCATGCTTTCAAATAAAATGAATATGTAAATACACGGTTTTACGCATTCGTTGCAACACGAGGATGTAAATACTCATGCTGAGTGACCCGAGCCAATCCCAAACATTGATTTTTGAAAATGTAAAAGTTTCTGAATTATCACTTCACACAATCCCAAACACAATAAGATAAAGGAAAAGAGACCCAAAATAAATAAAAAATAATAATAAAAAAAAACAAACAAGAAAAAGGGTTAACTAACGGTTAGCCAGTTAGTTTCCCTAGCCAGCCAACATCCATTACCAGGCGGTGTCAGTCAGTCATCCAAAATATCCAATCTCCATCCTCCTTTTATTTTATTATTATTATTATTATTCGTTTTCGATTATAAAGTTTATAACCATCTCCGCCATTACTCCACCGTCCACAGCCACTAGTGTAATAACACCGTCAACAATATACACTATGTCTATCATCTCTTCTTCGCCTACACTCTTCTTCTCCACCGCAAACCCTAGGGTTTCTGTTTCACCTTCACCTACTTCTTCTACTACCACTTCTTCATCCGTTCGCTCGCGCTCAATTATCCGGCATTTTCCGTACTTAGCGTTTTCTAGGGCTGCGAATGCCGCCGCCGAGACGTCATTTGAAGACAAGAAGTGGTCGTCATCCTCCGCTACGCGACCGGTTACCGGATCCGACTTCGATTACTCGCATTCAGTTGTCGATGCGCTAACCGAACACGGTACGCTGTTTAGTTAATGCTTACGTTACTAATTCAATTACTGTGATACCGTATGGTAGGCATGTGCACTTGATTTTGTTGTTATTAATTTAATTGATCAGATAAGTGACTGTAGATGAGTTTTATTAGATTGATTGATGATTTGTTGTGATATTCGTTCGTTAGCGTTCACGATAGCTGATTTCATCTATTGAGCTACTGAGATACTGTATATAGGCATGTGCACTTGATTTTGTTGTGTTTTAATTGATGAAATAAGTGACTGCAGATGAATATTAAGAGACTGATTGATGATTTAATGTGATATTCATTCGTTATCGTTTTTTGATTGAGCTTCAGTAGGTTTTATCTGAACGCGGTAGGTGATTTCGTCAATGTTCGTGCAATGAATTTATTAATTGAATTAGTGTGATACCGTATGGAGGCATGTGCACTTCATTTTGTTGTAATTTAATTGATGAAATAAGTGACTGCAGATGAATATTAAGAGATTGATTGATGATTTGATGTGATATTTGTTCGTTATCGTTTTTTGATTGAGTTTCAGTAGGTTTTATCCGAACGCGTAGGTGATTTCGTCAATGTATGATTATAATGAAATGAGTTTGAATTCAGTGATTGAGTGAGAGTTAAATTGTTAAAATACTTATTAGGTTTGACATGCTTGTAGATGAATAGTGAATAGATTTGAGTTCTGCAGGTTTCATCGATGCTCTATCCGAACACGGTACGCGATTTTGTCAATGTTTTGTGCAACGAATTTACTTAATTTATTAAGTGAATGCCTGTACTGTGATGCCGTATGCAGGCTCTGCACTTGATTAGTTGATTTTGTTGCAATTCAGTTGATGAAAATAGTGACTGTAGATGAATACTAAAAGATTGATTGATGATTGAGTTTCAGTAGGTTTTATCCTTTGTTTTCGATTGTAACGAAAGTTTGAATTGAGTGATTGAGTGATAGCTAATTTCTCAGAATACTTATTAGGTTTGACATGCTTGCATTGTAGATGAATAGTGAATATCTGCCCTAGTTTTGAGACAGACAAGAAGGAAATTCATAATAACTGGATAGGAAATAAGTTGTTATTTGCTTTTCTTGTGGTGGCTAGAGCGGCATGCATTCATGTTGGAGTCTATGCGCTGTGTGAATTACATTCTTGAATGATCCGTTAGCTACTAGTTGTTGTCAAAGTTTTCTGAACTGATTTGTAATAGGATAAATGGTTTTGACAGCTTGCTTAATGTTTTGGATGATTTCTTAAGTGAATGACTGTGTAGCTTATCTATATTTATTTTGTTTTGTTTCAGTATGTTTGAACCATCTACATTTAGTAATGTTTGTTGAATATATTTGCTGCATCGTTTTGTCGTATGGATGATTTGTACGTTGATTATGTTTGCTATTACTGTCTGAGGAGGTTGAACCGTCAATATAACTTATCTTGTTGTTGGATACTTGGATCTTTAATCATTCTCAGTGTTATCACCCAGCACTTTGATTGTGGTGCTCTGGTTATTCATGACCTTACTGGTTTTGAAATACCTGTTGTTTGTCTATCCTTATATGGCAGTATGAGTGTATGATATATTAGTGTTCCTTAAATATAAGGTGCGCGTCGAAGAGAGAAGTATATTTTTTGATACAATTTTAATTAATGCATTTATGACACTAGAATTCTTTCCGTTACGTAAGCAATCGACAATTTTGGTACTTTGTAATGGGCGGCGCCCGTGTTTTTCTATTTTTTATTTGGTCCAATCATCCTCATTAACACATCATAAAGCTCTAGAATATCCATAACTTATGTAATAATAGTTCTTTATCCCTTCTGTGAAAGTTAAGACAGCCAAGCAATTCATTTTGAAAAATATAACTATATTCTGCAGTCAATTGATTTTTACCATTTGCCTTTTGAGAAGCTGAGTCCTATATACACTTTTAAGTAGGCTGTTCACTTGTTCAGTAGCAACCGTTTCAAATTTTGTTTAAATCATATAAGTTATGCCATCATATAAAGTCATCACATTTGGGAGTAACATGGTAGACAAATGCAAAAAATGGCAATCTCAGTTGTGATGCTTCTACATTTTTTGATTCTATCTGATCCATGCAACAAATTGTTGGATATGTTGTCTCGTTATATTTACATGCACCCTAAGGAACCCTAGTGGCTGAGTGACGCGATAGTTTATTACTTACATGTTTTGGAACTGATATTTGTGCGTTTACTTTATCGTTTCCACACAACGCTACTTGTTATTCTCTACTCTCAAGTTATTTTTAACAAGAACAAAAAGTATTTATATGATTTAATATATATATATAATCCATGATTTTAGTAAGATCTCGCTTCCGTTTACCTCTAAAAATACCTTATTTTTTGCATATGCATGCTAAAATCTATCTAATGTGTGCTAGTTATACAATTTCTTGCAGATCTTCTTTCTGGAATTAAAAGAGAGGTAGACGCTGGAACACTGCCAAAACATATCGCTAACTCAATGGAGGAACTCTACCATAACTACAAAAATGCTGTGATTATTTTTCTTGGTCTCATCCTTATTTTTTGAAGTGTGTGAAACATTGAATAGCATCTGCCATCTGATTAAGAGGCTGATTTATATAAATGTGTATATTTTTTTAACTGTCAACATTCTTTCCTAATCCAGGTTTTCCAAAGTGGAGATCCCCTTGCAGAAGATATTGTATTGTCAAACATGCGTGTAGCACTTGATCGTATGTCCTTGGCTGTGAAGGTTTGCTTGGATGATGCATATTTCGTAACAATTCATGTTAATCATGTTTCTCCTCTCTAAATACGTTGATTAATTTGCAGGAGCCTTTTGAATTTTCACCATATCATGAAGCCATTCGGGAACCGTTTAATTACTATCTGTTTGGTCAAAATTATATTCGCCCTTTGATCAACTTCAGGTAAGTTAAACACTTCACAGTCTTAATGTTGATTCTCATTATTCTCTTTATGCAAGTGTCATTGTTATTCTTAACCATACATATTTGGCTATCAGGGAATCCTATGTTGGCAATGTCTCCATTTTCAGTGAAATGGAAGAACATCTCAAGAAGGTACCTGGTTTCTTGTGGTTCTTTTGTCTGAATTCTTAATTTCTTTTTTCAAAGATCCTAATATTTTCTTGTGGTTCATTCAAACTACCAGGGTGAAAATGCGATTTTGATTTCAAACCACCAGTCAGAAGCAGATCCAGCTGTTATAGCCTTGTTGCTTGAAACAACCAATCCCTACATTTCTGAGAACATAGTAAGCTCTCTATAAATTGGTGCCACATGTTATGAAAATGTTCAGTTGAGTTTAGTATCTGATTACTGTAATGCAGATCTATGTGGCAGGGGACAGGGTTATAACAGATCCTCTTTGTAAGCCTTTCAGCATGGGAAGGTTCTTATTTATTTTAATTTCTACATAACAATCATGACTTAATAATATCATTGTGTTCTAATATGAACTTACACTATAGGAACTTGTTGTGCGTGTATTCAAAGAAACATATGAATGATGTTCCTGAGCTTGCTGATATGAAAAGGAGAGCAAATACAAGAAGTTTAAAAGAGATGGCTTTGCTTTTGAGGTAGCTAATATCCCTTTCTTAAAAGAACTAAATTTATGTTGGAACTTTCGTGTGGTTATAAAGTCGTAATTGTTGTCATCTGATTTATCTCGTTCTTTAAATGCTTACGTGTAGATAAATTTCTCACATAGTTAAATGTGCTTTGATCAAATCAAGTATGCAGCTATGCATGTATCTTTATGATTTCATAGTGTATGATACCTAGGGGTCAGTGTGGGTCGATTTTGGCTCAAACCGAATGTAAGTTGAGTTTTTGAAAACCATTCGGTTTTTTGTTTGGGTTCAGTTCAGTCTCAGTTTTTGTGGGTTTACAATTCGGGGTTAAAGTTTTTAAGCAGAAGAAAATAATTAGCTAAAAATAATGAATTTGGGTTTAAGTCTATTAGACAGTTAATAAATAAGTGTTGTACATCTGGGCTAAAATATTCGGGTCATGATTTATAAATTTTTTGTAAGTTACTTAAATACAAAATTAGAAGTGAAAATCCATAAATTTGGTTTAGTTCGGTTTTTTCGGTTTTCATTGCATGCAAGACCAAAACCGAACAAGAAGTTTGGTTAATACAAAAACTTAAATCCAAACTGTAGGTTTTTGTTTAGATTTGGTTATTTCGGTTATGAATCGGTTTCTCGGTTTCATGCATACTCGTAATGCTACCTTCCAAATTTTGTGTTTCTTTTTAATTAGCTACCTTTTTTAAATATTCTTTTATCTTTTTTGATCATGTGTTATTCAAACAACTTCAATGCTGCTTAATCTTATTAATTAGTTTAATAGTTTTAGCTTTTGAATTCTAGGGGTGGATCAAAAATAATATGGATTGCACCAAGTGGTGGAAGGGACAGGCCAGATCCCGTCACAAATCAATGGTTTCCAGTAAGACATCTTCCTTCTATAACATGGATACCATGTGTTTTGTTACAAGTTATTGTTTTACTAGATTTGGTAATCTCGTGTTTATAACTACATTTTGTTGTGTTTAGGCACCATTTGATGCCAGTTCTCTGGACAACATGAGAAGGCTTGTGGACCATGCTGGTGTGGTGGGTCATATATACCCTTTAGCGATACTATGCCATGACATCATGCCCCCTCCTCCTCAGGTGTGTTTTGTCGGTTTGGTGTCCCTTTTTCTTCTGTTACTCATATGTCGTAACTCAATTACATTTAATATTAAAAAAAATAAAAAAAATCCTTGAATAGGTTGAGAAAGAAATAGGAGAGAAGAGGCTGGTCTCGTTTCATGGCACTGGAATATCAATTGCACCTGAAATTAATTTCCAAACAGCCACTGCTTCTTGTGGATCCCCCGAGGAGGTTAGTGTTAAATATTTTTGCATGTTTTTCACTTTTCTTCTATGTTGAAAGTGAAAAAAATACACATGTATGTAGATTGTTACAGTTGGAACGTTATAAATATATTGCTTGCAGGCCAAGGCAACTTATTCACAGATACTTTATGATTCGGTGTGTCAACAGTACAGCGTGCTACAGTCTGCCATAAACGGAGGAAAAGGCTTAGAAGCATCAACATCGAGTGTCTCATTGTCGCAGCCGTTGCAATCTCTTGACTAGTTTATGTTTTCAGGTATGAATCATTTTAAAAGTCTGGATAATGAGGAATTGGATTTGTTAAATGACTTGTTTGATTGTTTGTTTGTTTGTTTTGTGAATGCAGCAGCAGGTGAAGAATTTTATTCTTTTTTTTTACATGAGGCTAGGTGTATAGATACCAAATCATAGAAGATCTTCTGCAAGCAAATTCTATCAGCAACAGGAAAAAAAAAAGTGTTGTTTTTAAGTTATCTCTTTAGTTTTCATGAAGAAGATATATAGTATGTGTAATGAAATGATTTGAGGGATGGGCATGTACAGTTATGTTAGCTTGTAAAGGACCATCAAGCAGTAGATACTAGATAAACACAGACATCATGTTGGGCCTTTATTGGTTTTAATTCTGGCTGCCTAAAATCTGAATAGGTAGTAGGTTGATGATACTGGGCTAAACTATATAGGAGTAGATTTTAGAGGTTTTGTGTTGAAGTAAAATTTAATTCAGTTTTTTTTTAAAATAAGGACCATCGGTTAGTTGAAGAAGTAAATTTGAGCAGTGATATTTTACTTATTAGTACGAAAAGCCATAAATTTTTTAAAGCATAATTCTCTTAAATGCTTGACGGGGTACTCCTACGTCTTTCTTTATAGGTACTTCATAAGTTTTTATTTATACAAAAACGAAGCACAGCTAAATTTTATTAATAAACATATAAAATTTTTAAATGGTTGTATCTATAACAAAACAATATTTTAAAAAATGTAGTTTTTATAATAACATTTTACTAGTAATTCTTCTTTAAATGTTAGCAGGCCACCAAACTTGACACATGATTATAAATGGCTCCTTTTATCTTGATCTGTTTAGACTTTAGACTCGTTAGCAACCACCGTCGGTTGCATTGATGGTCTTGCTTATAAAGTTAGTAACAAAGTTTTAAGTAGGTGTCCTATTATTATTATTATTATTATTATTATTATTATTATTATTATTATTATTATTATTATGTTGATGTTCTTGCTGTTGTATATGTTACCTTTAAAGAGACAAGGTTGGTTTGTCAAATCCGTAACTGAACAAGGTAGGACATGGATAGGTCTTGATGAATTATTAAATGCATTCACAAATGATATGTTTCAAAAATTTTTAATGTTTATTTACGAAAATTACACAGCATGCAAATGATGTATTTCAAATTGTAGTTTGGAACAATTGGGTCCCTATAAAGGTGGGTGTGGTGGCGTGGAACAATTGGGTTCCTATGAAGGCGGGCGTGGTTGCGTAGAGGGCAGTTTTGGACCGACTCCCATCTCATGTTGCTTTTGTTAGGAGCAGGGGCGAAGCAAAGTGAGGGCCAGGGGTAGCACCGCCCCCCTCCCCTCACAGTTTTTTTTTTGCGTGATTTTGGGTTGGTATCGTGAGAGGAGAAAAATGTTTTAAACTGTAATTTCTTTTTATGCGTTTTTGCTTTTTGTAGCATCTGCATGTTGGTGGATTATTGGGGGCAGTTGTAGTGACTTGCTACATCCTTTGTTTGATTGTTTTACGATAATAGTTTGTTGGTCTTTCTAAAAAAAATGTAGTTTAATAATGCAAACACAACTAATTGGCAATTTCACTGAGAACACTCCTAAGTGTCATTTTCGATGACAAGTGCAATCATACTCTAATGCATAGAAGTAACTTCTTATGCATCAAACTTTTATTTATGTATTTTTTAGTACTTTACCACGTTTTAGTTGTGATAAAATCACGCAATCATTCATTAGTGGCAGATGGAGTTACTTTTCTGCTGGATTTGGTTGTCTTTAACAAATTGCTATTGTGGATTGTTGTCGACCAATTAGTTATTATTTGATTATTAAAATCTAGTTTGCTTTTCTTTTATAAGTTTTTAATATATAAAGTTGTTATTATGTATGAACACAATTTACAACAACCATACTCAGTAAATCTCATAATAGCTAGTTATCGGTATGGTCTGAGAATATGGAATGCAGACAAACATTAACTCTATTACTAATGATAGTGAGGCTAATACAAATTACATATACCTAAATGAAAATGATCCAATAAAACGAGGTTTTTTAAGAAAAACGGTTAGTTTTATTAAAATAATAAATATAGTTAAAACATTAATTAAAAATAAATAAGTCAAACCTAGCTGCACATTATCATGTAGAAAAATTACTCAAAAATTACTCTTTTGAGTTGTTTATATTTTTTCACATCTTGGTCATATATTTTATCGGGTATTAGATCATGTGTAGCTATAACGTTCTATGATAGAGCGTTTTATGACACGTGGCGTCCTAGTCAACAAGAGATATTTTGTAAAACGTGATGTGGTAAAATGCCTCTCAAATCATTGCTCAATAATTACTTTGACCAACTCTCCCCTTATCAACTCCCCCTTCACACCCTCGTGTACACAAAGTTGACCACCAAAACGTCTGGGGTTGAAATGAAGTTGAATCGACACCATTTCAAAAGGTTAGAGACATAGAATGTCGTAGCTTTTGGTTTGTGAAACGAATGAGACTTTGCCTTTCTGTTAGTAACCACCTCCCAATGTTCCTCTTCACTATCTTCGGCTGCTCTCCTTCGTCTCTCCGGTTGTCTATGGCAACCGTGTAGAGAGAAAGATAATATTGAGCAAGTTTTGGTGCTGATTCAACTTCGTTAACTTTCATTGTAAATGGCGGTTCGTTTTGTTTTTGTTTCTTTTTTTGGACTACTTGCCTCTTATAAGTATCTTTCCTTTTGTTTTAATAAAATCGGCTCTTCGGAAAAAAACAAAACTATCTTTACTATAACTATAATATAATTATAAAACCATAACAATAAAATTATCAAAATCATGTTAAATTTTATTGTCACTTTAAGGGTGTGTTCGTTTCACAGAATTCGTGGGAATTTAAAGAAATTGGAATTAAAATCCCTTGACATGGCGTATTAATCTTAATTCCATTTTGGTGTGTTCGGTTGTCAAGGAATTTGAATTCAATTCCTTCAAATTCCTTTAATAAAGGGATTCTAAATCATTCCAAGATGTGGAGGATTTCAAGTGAATTAGCTGGAATCTTTTCTCAAGGTTTTTTTTAACGAGAACAATGAATAAAACATTTTAGTATTTTTATTTTTTTTGTTTTCGATTTATATTTTGAGTTATGAATTTTTTATTATTATTTTTGAATATTTTTTGAGGGGTTTTGATCTTAATAGAAAACCCCTAAAAAAATTCCAAAAAAAAAAAATCATAATGCAAAATATAAATAAAAACAAAAAAAAAGTCTAAAAACACTAAAATGTTTCCGCCGTTATCCTCGTAAAAAAAGCCGATTTCAATTCATTTGTCAAACGAACATATAAACAATGCAATTGAATTTCAATTTTTTCAAATTCCAATTCCTATTGGAATGTTCAGATTCCAAATGCAATTCCTTTCGATTCCAAATCCTATGCAAATTTCAATTTCAATTTCAATTTCAATTCCATTCTATTCTGTGAAATGAACGCGTCCGAAAAGCATAAATAAGAAGTGAAAAAAGTTTTTCTAAGCTACACAAAAATTCTTAACAAGTGTTTCTTAATACTTAGTCTATGTGTTGTGGTTGTAGCCATCATCAAGACTCATCCTATCATATTGCGTCTAACCCTTAACCCATTGTTATTCGCGTCACCGTTCGCTTGACACTCGTTGTGGTATATGTGAGTGAATGACTCAATTTATCCGTTGAAGTCATCTTTCGCTGGACCACAATACATAGCCTTATTGCTTGTATTTTGTATATGTTGGAAACAATGAAACATAATAACAAAAGGAGAAAATCTATTACCCAAGGACTTGTTTTGAGTCACAACGTGCAAAGCGTAAAGACAATCAACTTTTCGGTTTTCAATAGATTCAAATCACAAAAATTACTTCATTTTTCTTTTTTTACCATTTTCTCCTATCACAAACGAATGGCAAGATGCTGTACACCAACACTACACCAAGTGCATCGAAATCTATTACAAGTTACGATTTCAATTAACAACAAACTTTTCACTCTAAAGTTTTCGTCTTTGCTCTATGCCTCTATAGTCTATACGTAGCATATGAAGTTTGAGCTCTTGATCTCCTCGATAATTTTTGAAGGCTTCTTCTGATTAAAAATCACATCGTTTTAGACCTTCCATATAGAACAACACAAATACACAATGCTAGAAAGATTAACAGTTAGAAGCATTTTTAAGGTATGTATAAGTTTAACACTAGTGTGTTTGTGTTTCTATATTAAAAATGTCACACCCCGACCAAAGGTGGCGGAACATGCCGAGGTGTAACGATTGTCCATAAGCACATGACACTAATTAAAGTGACAGTATTTAATAAACTCATTTCATTTCGTAACATCGAAAATGTCACATAACAATTATCCATAAAATAACCATAAACAAAATATCACAAAATATGGCAAATTTGATATTGTTCATTTTTACTAATATCCTAAGGTCTTTGATGTCGTTTTCTTCACAATCATAAATCAACCAAAATGCAAACCTGCAACATTTCATAAAATAAAGTTTGTCAACACAAAGGTTGGTGAGCAATTCATAAGTTTAATCATATTAGTATATAATAAAGATAGCCACAAAACTTGCATACGAAACGATAAATAAAAGTGGTAATTTGGATAAATAGATATCGCTAAACACATTAGCGACACCTAGCTATAAGGGGATGATGCCAAATAGTCTAGGATTTTATAGTTATCGTTAATTGCATTACGTTAACGACACCTTGCTATAAGGGGATGCCAAATAGTCTAGGATTTTATAATTCCACCAACCAAAAGCGATAAACACATAGGCATATAAGCATAGAACACCAAATCGAGCAATTATTTAGGTAAAGTATACAACTATGTTTGTGGTTTAAGATTCAAATATAAAGCATTTGTTGAATAAGTATGAAATGTCATCCCTAAAATAAAAGATGGAAAATGGGGTATGAAGTACTCACCTTCAAGTAGTAAACTTGAAAGATGATTATTTGGAGATTTGTCGGAACGACGAGTTTAACGCACAATGCCTAAAAAGAAAAGAAGTCTTGAATTTAGAAAGGTTGTCTTGAAGGTCTTTAAACAAAATAAATGTTGAGAAATGTAAATAATTAAAGTTTAAGGTTTAAAATGTAACTATTTAAGAATTTATAATAATAACCCTTTAAAAATGTAAGTTTGCTCAAAACCGGGTTAAAGTATCTAACCTTAATGTTTACTCAACCTATGTTAAGTAATAAGGTGGGTAAAATGCAAGAATGCAAACCCCTTTGGAATAAAGATACTAAATCGGGTTTTTTTTATCGAGTGTTCGGGTTGTTGGTTCGGGTCTTGATAATTGGTCAAACCCAAAGTCAACTTTTCAAAATATTGAATGTTATGAGATAACTCAATAAAATTTAATAAGACTTAAACAAGTATGTAGTTCTATTGTTTTAGAACTAACAACGCACGTTAAGCGAGTGTTTGGTTTTGTCGGTCCAAACTTTGTTATGAGATCAAGTTGGATCCAACATTTCCAAGTACTTAAGAAAATATTTAAAAATCAATTTGTAACTATTTTTAAAGAAATATACAAGTCTTGATGGCTAAAAAAAAACACACTTGTGTGTCTTAAGCGAGTAAGAATCAGTTGGGTTCGGTTTCCATCTCACAACAAGTTCATAAATGGTTTCCACATGTCCAAATACTAAAGAACTTGTATAATAATGTACAAATAAAAATACTTTAATTTTTATAACCAAAAGTTAACAATAAAGTCTTTAAACAAAAGTTCGGTTTTCGGTTCGGATCGTGTTTCGGGTTAAGACCGAGGTAAGATTCTACAAACCCATAACCATAGAATTTGTAAAAATGATTTTAGAAACTTAGATCTAACAATAAGTATGTTTAAACAATTATTTAACAAAACTAGTAACAAAGTTCGGTTTACGGTTTATAGCTATTTACGGTTAAATCGAAGCATAGACTCTTAAAAACTCATAACCATGGAACTTGTAAACATGACCAACAAACTAAAAAAAGCCAGATTAATATGTATGAACAAGTTATATAGATGTATATATATCAAGGACACGAAGTCCTCCATGAAGCCTTGCCTTATGAGGTCCGAATGCTCACCGACCGGAATCGGAGAAGTAACTACCAAAGGTAAACAAGGGGTGTATATTATATATATGTTGCACAACCATAAACAAGTATTAATAAGGCTACATAAACTAATTAAGATGAAAGACTAAAACTTTCAAGAACACTTAAGAAGATAACCTTGAATCTTTGATGTTTGAGGGAGTTTTTTTTTTGGAGTTGTAGCAAGGGAAAATGAAGAGGAAAGGTGGTGTATATATAAGGTAATGTTGGTGGTCAAATATGGGTGTGAGACACAAGAGTTTTCATGCAAAATGGATCAAGACAAAAACACAAAAAATAATAATAATAATAAATAATAAATAAATAAAAATAATAATAGGATGTTTTCAAGACCCAACAAGTGTGAAACAATATTGTAACATAAATCCATCATTTTGATTATAACATAAGCTTCGGTTTACAAATCGGGTCGGTTTACATAATAAACAAATACAAACAATACCCGAAATTGACGAATGTCAAAAAAAAAAAACACTTATTGCATAGTCTCATTATTACGTAATTAGTTTCATGTATAGATGGAAGCATTATCCAATATTTTGTTTATTAGTTGCCAAATAATTAACATATTATTAATGAATAAAAAAACATATTTTGGATCAAAATAAATGGCACTTAATTATTATAATTTTAATTTAATAGTTAGATAAACTCTTTAACGTTCAAAGAAAGAAAAAGAAAACTCTTTAAACTTGTGTCAATAAGTATGCTTGTCTTGACTTTTAATACTTTTGTGTTTGGTGTATTGGTTGTGTGTCCCGACGTTCAACTTTTTTGTGTCCTCAAGAGTCGAGACAAAATACATATAAAACGGAATACATTTTTTTTATATTTTCTATAGTTTTCATGTTAATACATACAAAACGGATAGGTACAATAACTTTTACTTTTATACACGTGCGCATATATATATACACACAAATATATATTTATACTTTTCACCATTTCCTAAAAGCAATTGCTCATTCTCGATTTAACTCCATGTCTCGGTTTTAAGTCATTGTATGTATTTTTTATATTGTTTTGTCACACATTTTGTTTCTCAAAGAAATACCCATGTGTCATTTCCCATATTCTTTACTTTTGTGGATCCTTTAAATAAATAATAAAGCATGTAGATCTTAATATATATAAATGAAACTTTTAAAAACTTTTTTGTTGCTCCCTACTTCTTCTTAAGTCACCAGATTGCTTTATTTGTAAATGAAGACTTCTCATGTGTTTGAGCCGAATTCACAGATATGGGTCTCATCAAACCCAAATAGCCCTTAAATGTGCTATAACATTTTATTAAATTAGAAATTAATCTCATGAAATATTTGATATGAAAATCCTATAAAAGATAAACTAAAAATTATTATTCGATTTAAAAAAAGATACATTTATAATTAAGAAACAATTTTATAGTAAAAAAAGAATAAGCGTGTCATAGGTCTCACCAAACCCAAATAGTTTTTAGACCGGGTTATAGCATCTCATTATTTCTGAAACTCTTTCATCATCAAACTAAAAGTATATTATTAAATTTATTACAATAAATAAAATTAAAATCCAAAATATATATATATATATATATATTAAAAATGAATAATGTAACACAACTCCTAATACAGAAGGGATAAAGTTAATAGTAAATAAATAAATAATAAAGCTACAGTTAAAATTTCTTTTTATCATGTTTTATGGTATGCAAAATTTGTCCACATTTAAAAATATATATTACCATCAACTAAATGCAAAGAAAATTATTCAGGGTTTATGACTTTATGGCATGCTTTAACTATGCAATTTGTAAATAAAAAATCATTTGACTACCGTATTTGTTTATTAAAATAAGGCTCTGGTTATTCACACACCTTTTGACTTATACACACCCCTTTTCAAGTGGGTTTCATACGATCGTATAACGCCTATATGATTGTATGTAGGGTGTGTGGATAACTAAATGGTATACCAATAACATATCCCTAAAATAAACTGCGAATGTTACTATTTGTGAAATTTATGAGGAAACAGTGGATGCATGTACGATAATGGCGTGCTGAGTCTGTTGACATACATATGGCAGTAAGACTTAAAGTTACCAGGGCCCACTGCATCAAACGTCTTTGATAATCAACCTCACGCCTTGACGCAATCCGACGTGTCGCCAGAATTTGGGTATTAGAGGCAACTGGACCCACAAAACATGTTCCATGGTACACTCTACGGCAAAAGGTCACTCAAGCTCGCGATCATAGACAACGCTGGTAATCTAGCCTGCCATCAAGTCTATGGGAAACTCACTACTTGAAGGCCCCTTTGGCCTTTATGGTAAAACTTTGTCTCGCACATAACATTTTGACACGAACAACTCAAACTAGTGGTCTCCGTTAGAGAAGGTTCCCAGGGTATCGCTAAAACATTACTCCTTTAGTTTCACTAAAATATATTAGTGTGATTTTAATTAGTCGTCTTTCAACTTGGTTGTAAAAATAATAAATAAATAAATAAAATCGAAAAAAACTCTGAAACGAAACTGTATGTGTGACCAGACAAAATAAAATTCGGTTTTCATTTTGTTCTTAACCGTATCTAAATTATGAATTTTGTTATTGATTTCTCGAATCTTTTTTATTCGGATAAGCGACCCAAATTCAATTGAATAACCTGATTAATAACCGGTTTATCGGGTAACCAAAGCAACCAAGTCGGTTCAATATGTTGAGTTTATCGTTTGAGTTTCGGTTAAGGAAAACAAAAAGAAAAAAAGAAAAGAAATCTAAAACCGAAAAAACCTAAATCGAAACCGATGAACACACATCATTTCAACCTTAGTACATGCATGTTTAAAACAAATGGGTTTTAGAGTGTTGTGTAATCTTTGAATATGAATATTCTAAATGAACCAGAAAGTAGTGTAGAGGATACATTTGTTAGAATAAATATATATTTTATATATATATTTTATATATGGCCCTTATAATTATTTATCTTATTATTGATCATTGACCTAAATAACCTTATGTTTATAACTGGTAAATCCTTGATGGACGGAATTACCCTTACTAACATTAATAGGGTTTCCCCTTGGGTGTATATATAGAGAGCTTATTAGAGAGGTTAATAACTAATGATGAATAATAACACCATAAGAATCATCCCCTACCTCTCTCTCTCAAATCGTGTTCATCAAGAACACCTAATCTCCATCCTAACCATACACCCTAAAGGGGAACTCGATCAGATTAAGAAGATGTCAATCTCAAACATCACTGGACTATCAGGTATTACATATTTCCTTGTTTACATTATATCATCGATTATAGAAACTGATCAACATGTGGTATCAGAGCATGATGTTGATTAATCAGTTTCTTCGATGTCCATAAAAACTGGAATTAAAATAGGAAACGAGTTTTTGATTAAAACCCTTATGTTTACGGTTTTGATCATCATCATAAAACTGATTGGATCTGATGTTCGTATTACTTCTAACGAATTGTTAGGTCTGATTAAAACCTGTTCATTATAAAAACCTGATTATTTTCGAAATCTGTTTTACAAAACTTTCAGATTTCGATTCCAGTATTAAATCTGATAATATAATCGAAAACAGTTTCGTAAAATTCTTGAAACTGTTCTTGTTTTTTTCGAAGATGTTCTTGAAGAACATCATAATTTTCGAAAACTAACCTTAATTAGGATTAACTTGGGAAAATGAAATCTGTTAAAGAGATAATATTATCTCTAAGTTTAATTTCAAAATCTTTTAAATAAAATAAAAGATATAATTTTGAAATCTTATTAAAATTAGAGATAATCTAAAACTTTAAATAAATAATATTATCTCTAAGTTTAATTTCAAAATCTTTAATATAAAATAAAAGATATAATTTTGAAATCTTATTAAAATTAGAGATAATCTAAAACTTTAAAGAGATAATATTATCTCTAAGTTTAATTTCAAAATCTTTTAAATAAGATAAAAGATATAATTTTGAAATCTTATTAAATTTTGAGATAATCTAAAACTTTATAACAGAATCTCCCAAATCCCTTAAAATTAGGAAAAGGTTATCAGGTTGATTATTCTTTTCGAATTCTGCTAATGTTGCGAATCAAGGCATCTATTCACAACAACTGGACTCTAATCGCAACAAATGAAATGTTGCGAAATCGCATGATGTTGCGAGAATTACATATTATCTTGCGAGTAACATGTTGCGAATGTCCACTAATTATGTTGCGATCAGAACCTAGCATCACAGAATGTTGCGAAGGGACATATGTTGCGAAAAGTCACTAATGTTGCGAACCTTAAGATGTTGCGAGTATTACTTAAGATGTTGCGACGAGCTAATTTTGCAAGATGTTGCGAGTATTACCTATTGATGTTGCGATCAGCCCATAAAATCACAGGATGTTGCGAGTACTCTTAATCGCAACAATTATGTTGCGAGTGCTTTAAATCGCAACAATGCTGATTACATCACAACAACTCCATTCGCAACATCTCTCATAACAACATCATTCGCAACATCTCTTATAAAACATCAATCGCAACATTACTTATGACTGCACTGTTCGCAACATCTAAAATCCCCTAACCAAATTTGCAACATCACTTCGAAGAAATCGCAACTTTACTTATATCTTACATGTTGCGAAATGATCAGAAACCCTTATATATAACCTAACTGATTAAGGGGCCCTGCTCCGTTAAATTACTTAACTTAAATAACACTTATAGTTCACTTCTGCCCAACGGTGATGTGTAACCTAATATTGTTATTTAAGTCTAATTAAGTATGTCACTTAAAAGTGTATGTCCTAACATTATCAGACATTCGCATGACTTTAGTTTTGCTTAACTTAAACAACACTTCATGAGTTCACTTCTGCCCATGGTGATGTGGTAGCTTAACAAAGTTGTTTTAGTCTAACTAAGCATAGTCATCTAAAAGATGAGTATCCTAAAATTGCTAGATACTCAAATGACATTAACTTTGCCTTAAATACCTTAAATGTCTCAATTCTGCCCAACGGTGATTTGTTACATTTATGTATTGCAAACTTACCTTGTGCATAACAACTTGATTGTTCCAATTCTGCCCAACGGTGATTTGTTACAATTATTTTCGCACAAGAATTTTATACTTAGATAATACATTTTCTGCCTAACGGTGATCTATTTTATTTAAGTATAATAAAATTAATTTTGGTGTTATACTTAAAATTATCACATCTTCATAATGATCCTTACATTAATGATCCTTCATTAATGATCCTAATTTCAGTCTGCCTTATTAGATTACCCATAACATAAATCACTCTAAAATTCTTCTATAAAGTTTGAATCTCAAACCTAAATCATCCACTCTTATTACAAAACCTAAGAAGAGTTTTGCTTCTAAAAGGGTCTTATAAAATTTGCCCTTTTGAGTCTTGATTATCCTTAAAGACTTGAAATTCTTACTGCTCATTCTGATAAAAGTATTACAGAAAAACACTTGAGCATAATCAGTGGGATAAATAAATATGTCTCTTATGATAATCAAGAACTCCTTACATGATTCCTATCAGGTGAGCAATTACGGATTCTAAAATTCCTAAGACTAACGTTTTTTTTTTTCTATGGAAATAATAGAATCAAAACAATTCCTAAGATGCATGCAAAACACTCTAATTCTAAATAAAAAGGTTAATTGGCATTTGTGAATACATCCTAATATTTAATTCCATGACCCATAAACTGAGAGCTTATACATGGAACTTAATGAAGTCTTTTCAGTGTATTACTTTTCCACCAGTACAATTAGATGCCTTAAGAATCAACTATAACACTCAGAAGTACTAAAGGAAACTGAGTGTGTTGCTAGCAATATATGTACAGGAAAAGGAATGCCTAAAATTGAAAATCAAATGTTATTCACCTTATTACCACTAAACCTTAAAAGAGGATAGTTCTAAAGTCTTGAAACAAAATACAAGTACTGCTTCCAGCTCTAAGTTCTCAAAGGGAAAGTCTCACTGCAAAATCATGCCATTAGACTAGGCACGAGCAAAGAGACTATCCATACCTCAAGGGAACAGTTGGCTAAGAAAGGTAGTTACCAATTAATGATATTTAACTCCACTAATATTAATATCCCTATTAACACATGTTAGTTGAGTTTAGTTTTATACGTTTCCTTATCAGAAATCGATAATAATTAAGATGAGAGTCAGTGACTCATTTAATGTTAAGGTTGTAAGAACCATAAAAGCTGTTTTGTATTAAGCTTTATGATACCTTAAACATTCTAGAGTTTACTCAGAATTTAGTATCAATACTAAAGCTACATTTTGACAGTTATAAGGTTTTAAATGACCAAAACAAAGTCACTACTAACTAAAACTATCATATTATCGGTCGTTATTATCTGAATAGAAACCTTATAAGATAAAACTAAGCGATGCTACAAATTTCACAACCTTTTGTTATCATAGAAATGAGAATTTAACAAAAGATAAATGAGACTTACGTACTTCATCCATTAAGACCAAAATTTTCATGAGAAATCATGACTCGGTTGACAAAGGATGAATTGCCATTAAATCTCATTCTTAGTGATTTGAAAGCATGTGTTAAATGCCCTAAATATAAACTGGATAAAGGGAGTAAGTGAGGTCCACCATAAGTTAAAATTCACTGCTATTAGTGGAGCTTAGAAGAATATCAACTTGTATCTAATCTGTTTCCTACTTGACAAGTTCTTTAAAGAAATCAATTCATATATACTTATCAGTATTCCTTCTAAATATGTCCTTAAAATTTCTTATGAAATATGGACAATAAGGAAATCAAGTCTAAACTGTATGAAAGTTTCCTATGACATGAATCGCCAAAACTTGTATGGAGTTTTAGAGGCCTAAAAGATCAGTGGGAGCACTGAGTGTCCTTATATGCAAGAGATGGGGGAGAAACAACTTAATCTACCTCATAAAACATCCCTTGTATAAGACACTGCTCCATTATATCTTGTCTCCTTAACATTTAATGCTACTCCTAACAAATTTTGTTGGATACCTAAATATGGGAAAACTTAGATTTCTTACCAAGACTAATTAATATAATCCTCAATTAGAATTTATTGGTCTTCTGATGTTGACCCTAAGCATGCTGAATTCTTACATATTTCTAAGGTCAGTAGGAGCAGTAAAAGTCCTTATCATAACTTGGCTAAGTACAAGACGCGGGGGGAGAGATTGTCGCTTACTTTAACTCCGATTACACCTCTTGTACACCATACTGCACCAACTCTTACATACTTAGAAACTAATATTGCTCCTAATATACCTGAAAATATGAAACTCCTTATAAACCCAATAATCAACTCAGGAGGTCATCTAGGTCTCAAAGGCCTACTAACTTTGATGATTATGTATCCTACCTGACTAAAGATTAAATGGATTTTGGAAGGTTTAATGATCCTACCTCTTCTAATTAAACCATTAGTATCAATCAATCTTCTAAAATAGTATAACGTTTGGGATTTGGTTGAATTACCTAAAAGGTAGTCATTACTAAACTAAATCTGAATGAATAACGTTAATACACTAAAGGTATGATTGATTGATAAAGGTATACTCAAGAGGGAATAAATTATCAAAGAACCTAGTTCCTTGTCTTACAAAAGGTTACATTGAGGATCATCACTGTTCTAGTAGCTTATAATAATTTAGAGCTACATTACATGAACATTAAAACAACTTTCCCTAACACTGGCCTACATGTTCGTAAAATAACCTGTAAGTTCTAAACTGAAGGTTAAGAACACTTAGTTTGTAAGTCAATAAAATCCATGTATGGGTTGATGCAAGAATCAATAATGAAATCATAATGCAACTCTCTTCATCAAGAACTAAGTGGATTGATTTACCTACCTCAAGATGAGTGGGAGCAACTAATGTAAACTTGTCCTTATATAGATGACATTCTTTTGACAAGTATATGTTACATGAGTCAAAGTATTGTTAACGCATATCTTGACCTAATCAATCTCGGAGATACCTCTTATTTAATAGTTATCAAAATACACCTAGATAGACTCATTAGTTTTATATGTTTTACATGAAACGGGTCCTTACACTTGTAACATACAATATTGCTCTCCTTTAGAATAGGATAAATGAGATTATTTCCTTATGCATCATTAATTAGATGCCTTAAGAAGGTTCAAATCTATACTCGTTTAGATATTGGTCACATTGCTAAACACTAGACTAATTATTTCTATTGTGAAGCATCTGATAAAATATCACAATATCTCTAAGAAACGAGACACAATAATTTAAAGAAGAAGAAGTGAGAACTAAAAAAAAAAACGGTTGACTACTAATATTCTAACTTTGTCAACTTCTGGGTATATCCTTATGTCAGCAGACATTACTATCTCATGAAGGAGTCCTAACTAACTGATAACAACGACCTAAGTTATAATGACATAATATGTTGCTGATCATAACGCAACGTGTCACTAAATGTTGTTGGAAAACTTTATCAATTGACTCATAATTTATTAACTTCATATAAATCCAATATTGAAGACTTATTGTGATAAAGTCAGCTACCCTTATTTCTTTAACAGTAACAGTTCAAGCGGAGCTGCATTAGAATTCGATACAAGTCTAAATTATTGTTCGCTTATGACTTAAGAACAAATAGAGGAAACTAAACTTTTGTATCGAATGCATTCATGATATGCTTATGGATCCACTAATTAAAGGTCTGTCACCCATAAGTCTCCTAAATGGCCAATAATAGAGACGGGTTTTACCAATGACCAAGCGCAACTGCGTATCGTACTATGAATGATTAAGTATTAATTTTTCCTCATACGTTGAAAATTTGTTTTGTCTCTAAATACGTTCATGCATGCCTAAAGACGTATAGACACTAATTATACAAATCAACGGTAAGGGCTTATTTGTCAATTTGATCATAAAGTTAGGTTTTAAATTTGAGTTGTAGTATGATTAATGGGGGTCCTGAGTCGAATATTGATTCAACGACTGTATTTCTCTGCTGCAATTTGGGTTTAGAACTAAAATGAGTATTAACCTCTGATCAGACTAATCTAATGCTCATAATAAATAATTACTAGGCCAAGTGGGAGAATGTTAGAATAAATATATATTTTATATATATATTTTATATATGGCCCTTATAATTATTTATCTTATTATTGATCATTGACCTAAATAACCTTATGTTTATAACTGGTAAATCCTTGATGGACGGAATTACCCTTACTAACATTAATAGGGTTTCCCCTTGGGTGTATATATAGAGAGCTTATTAGAGAGGTTAATAACTAATGATGAATAATAACACCATAAGAATCATCCCCTACCTCTCTCTCTCAAATCGTGTTCATCAAGAACACCTAATCTCCATCCTAACCATACACCCTAAAGGGGAACTCGATCAGATTAAGAAGATGTCAATCTCAAACATCACTGGACTATCAGGTATTACATATTTCCTTGTTTACATTATATCATCGATTATAGAAACTGATCAACAACATTAGCTAGTTATATATTTTATATTTATATTTTTTTTTTCGTTTTTGTTGAAGCAACCCCTACAATGTCCAACACCTTTTGATGAAGCTTAATTTACTGTAATTAAAACTCCACTCAGTCCAAACATCAGTCATGGACAAACACATGCATGACAAAAGCGTGTTCCATCACCATGACACCAAGTTACTATGATATATAGATAGCACAAGTCCAACTTAATTTAGACGACTCTACCTATCAAGTTGATCAAAACCAAACGATGACAGTTGTGGTGGCGGATAAGGCGATGCTGGCCGGTGTTGGTCATGTGGTAATTATTGGCGGGTGTGGGTGGGGTTGGCAATGGTGCGGTGGTGGCTGGGATGGTAGTGGCAGCGGTGGTGAGGTGGAGTCGGTGATGGTTAGGCGGTGATGGTCGTGGTGGTGTCGAAAAAATAGCGTTAAAAGTGATTCCATTATTACCAATGAAACATTCTTTTTCTACTAATACAAAATGGTTCATTACATTTTGCCTATGAAACACTATCTAATCCTTACCCAAACTTCTCACCTTATAAGACTTAATTTGTTTTTTGAACATCATTTAAAACTAACTCTAATACCAGACTGAATCTTTTTGAGATGAGATGTCAACAATCCATACTGATTTTGACGCTCAAACACCATAAAAAACAATGATTTCATATCCGGTCAAAATCTTGGCTAGTTGACCAAATTGTGTAACTCAAGCAGTCATATAAATGAGAAAACATATCACTGTAGAAAACTTCTTAAGTTAGGTTTCAAACTCAAAATCATAAAATCTTAAGTATTAAATGTTACACTATAATATAGGCTCATTTCCTCATATGAGATTTCATTAAAAAAAACAAATTGGAAATAAATAATCACATCTTTTATGTATCGGCCGATAATAATCTCATATTTAAAAATCACTATCAACAGTCCAACTATTTTTGTCTCAATGTACTTCCATAAAAAACACTTAACGTCATTAAGTTTTATTAGTTAAATCGGAGGATTATCTACGAATCATTATAGCTCACGTCTTTCGACTTATATTATGTCCCCGCCTCTCTCTCTCTCCCTCGTCTATACACACGCATCGCATATATACTATATGCCCATCTCTCCCGTTCCAAGAAACCTTTAAAAACCCAACTCAAAACTACTTTACATGTAAATTAATAAAACCATAACCATTTATTTATTCATGAGTTGGGGTGGTGAATGGGTTGCATCATCTCTCATCTTGCCAACAAGTTTGCATTCTTTCCACCATCACCACCAACCTACCAGATCACCACACCTCACGACGCCAAGCCGGTGGCTGTCTACACCTCCTCCACCGAGCCTCTCGATGACGGTGGCGGGTGCTCACTTGATGTATTGTTGCTGGACACTAAAAGGGGTAACAAGATTGTAGCTTTTTATCTAAAGAACCCATATGCAAGACTCACCTTGTTGTATTCTCATGGCAATGCTGCTGACTTGGGTCAACTGTTTGACTTGTTTGTGCAGCTCAAAGCTAATCTTAGAGTCAATATTATGGGGTTAGTTAGTTTTCTTGTTCTTGAAATTTATGATTTTATTTTTATAGCGGTTTTTTTATCAAGCTTTGATTTTTATGTACATTTTCTTCTCTAGTACTTCTTCAATCTTTAGGGGAAGTGTATTATACAAAACATTAAAAATAGAATAATAATTATTTTTCTGTCTTTAATCTTTTTTCGGTATTCAAAGATTTTAAAACAGAACAAGAAAAATATTACTAATTCTTGTCTCTTTGAATTAAAACAATGTTTATTTATATTAATTGCACATGTGTAAGTTGTCACCCACAAATTTTTTTAATATTATATATATTCTTTTACATTAAAATATTAAAGTAGAAAACAATTACCAACAAGTTGTGTCGCAAACCCGTTATGAATTGCAAACTAAGTCTTTTATAAACCAACATTGCTTTATCTTGGAGTTATAAGTCATAACATTATTACGTATAACCCATTGAACTTCGCTAAATAGCTCCACGTGTATATAGGTAAACAATATAAAAGCTATAATAAACATATGAACATTTGAGTTTAACCATTCTTATGTGAAAATATAAATTTATGTACTTTATGTCATAAATGCAAAATTTTATAAAGTATGAACCATTGTTAAAAAAAATTAAACGGCTTTCTTTGTTTGTTTTAATAGTTTAGTGTTTTTTGTAACCAAACTTGGTCTTAATCTCTATGTGCTTTCTTTTTGTATATCTTGTCCAAATTCATGATTTTTACTTATATATGTTTTGTGTGCATATTTTTCTTGGACTTGCATCGATATGAATGCATTAAATAGTTGTAGTGCGAAGTGTGAACTGTCTTCTCTCTCGAGGGTTGGTGAATTGCACAAGTCCCCTTTTTCTGCCAAAGTTATTACCTTTCTTCTCTCTCTATGTTACGTGTACCTTTTGGTGTTAAAAAGTTACAAGATTTTAAGGTTTTCTGTTACCATATTCTAAAATTGTTGTCACAAGATTTCCTTAGCATTTTCTAATGTTTAATTCTTTGTCAACATAATCATTTATCCATAGAAAATTATTGATTTTAGTGACATAGTTCACACTTTATGTTTCCATTATGTTTGAAGTTAGTGGCTAAGTTACTTGTATGTTCCATACTATGTTTCCATTATCTCATTTCTTTTAAAGTTTTGCTACTTGTTTAAAATACATGTATTCGTGTGATTAATTAAGAGTAAAAAATACTTGACGATTATACTGATATATGATAATTGTGTCGGCAATCAATGTTTGCCGCTAATTTCATAGGTTTGGTAATTTATTCTAAGTTTAAGTAATTTAATATACCAAAACTGAGTTTGAGAATTTAATAAAATATGAATTTATAATGATTTGTAAGTAAGGGTAGAAAGTATAAACAACAAAAGTAAAGTAAAAAAGGGAAAGCTCTTAAACTTGCTTTTTTTAAAGTTTTCACCTTTTGCCTGTAAAGTCTTTAGTATTTACTGACCAGTTATATGAATAAAGAAGGAGCAAAAAACCATGAGATTGCTGATGTATCTTGATATAGATAGTGGCCTTTGTGCAGACAGAGTGCTATCCTGCCAAACCAAATGGGGCCATAAAATTTCCAAACATTCTTTTTTTTTATCCTTCAATTTTATTTTTTATTTTATAATTTGGTTCACCAGAAAGATTTGAGCTTTATATCAAAGAACTTAATAATTGCATTTTGAAGTAACAAATAATCAGTTTGGCAGTTTGGATAAACTAATTATGATTCTGCTTTTGTCATTGCTCATAGTCAAAATAATGTGATTATTTTTCCTATTGAGGACGTATGTAAACCATAACCTTTTAAAATATATATACTGATTATTAAAACCGACAAGACAGGTGGCACTAAGAAAATATATTATTGAGATACTTGTCTCAAAATTGCATTAAAAACTGTCTTTATTTGCTTCCAACATTTTCTTGTTATGTAGATTTTTACTTTATTCTCTAGTCTTTTCATAAATAGTAGTAATGCACTTCCTAAAAATTTGGCTTTTTAAAAGTTTAGGCTAATTTTGATTATTGCTAATTAATTATGGTACAACTTGATAATCAAAAGTTAGCTAGTGACAGTCAATTTGTGAGTATGAGAGTTCAATTTGGCTTCTTCTTTTGCCCATTCAAAGGTGTCACACAATGATTGATGTTTGTATATGTTGTTGTTTTTTTAAAACAGGTATGATTACTCGGGCTACGGGGTGTCTACCGGCAAGGTATTAAAATTGGAATTTTGCTTTCGGGTTTCAATTAATTTGAGAACGTGCGGAACAAAATAAATCATCCGTTTTTTCAATGCCAAAAACTTTTAAATAAAAGAATACGATTGAAATGCAATGCTTATCTTTCACAAAATTCAATTTTTTTATACATATATGAGCAAGATATTTACATAACTTGCATATGTATAAGCCATGTATAGAAATACATATGTGTAGGTAAACGATTAAAAATTATAAAACCATATAAACAAATTAGTTCAATAGTTTTTTATGCCCATGACGTACACATTTATTTCATTTTGTTCTCGCAATAATTTAGTATTTTAATGAAATTCACCTACACACTTAAATATTATTTATAATATATGTAATTAACACGACAAATTTCAATCGGTAACCTAGAGTTAAGCTTGCATGGGTAACGGGTCAGGGTAATCCAAAGATGGATGACCTAGAGTCTCCACCTTGGTAGCCAAAAACAAACTGGCAAAACAGACTATATTGGTTGGTATGTGTGAAGGCCAAAAGTTGCATATCATATCTACTTGAGCTTAATGATCCATAGCAGTGTAGCTACTTGAAAACAAAGTGACGAATATTGAGTTTCAAACTTCATATGTTTACTCATTTTATTAAACTATTTTTTCTGCATTAAAGTTGAAAATAGTTTGCATTGTCTTTGTTATATAGCCAAGTGAGAGCAATACATATGCAGACATAGAGGCAGTATACGAGTGTCTTCAAACGGAGTATGGAGTTAGCCAGGAAGACTTAATTTTGTATGGACAGTCGGTCGGAAGTGGGCCCACGCTGCACTTGGCGGCTAAGCTGCCGAGGTTAAGAGGAGTGGTTCTTCATAGCGCCATTCTTTCTGGCCTTCGTGTCGTTTGTCATGTCAAGTGCACACTTTGCTTTGATATATACAAGGTGAAAGATGATTCATCCCCTTTAATTTTGTTAGCATTTTAGTTTGCAAAAAGTGGATTTAGTGTTGAAATGTTGGTGACATGCGTTTTTAAGTCACTTTCAATAATGGCATATTAATTTGTTTGGTGGAATATTTCGCAGAATGTTAACAAGATTCGGAAGGTGAAATGTCCCCACGCTTGTAATACATGTAAGTTTTTTTTTTCCTTTATATCAATAAATATTGACATGGACAGCTAGATGTTAAAAGGCTTTTAACCTTTTGTGGAAAACACTAGTGCCATCTCCGAGGATTTAAATACCTCAGCCGAGCCGAAATAAAAAATACCCATAACCTTAATAAGTAATGGAATATATAAACTAATTTTTTTTAAACAACGCTTAATGTTATAAACAATAAACATAGTGAAATATATTATTAAAATCAAATACCGTAATAAATAACAATTAACCGACAATTCGTGAAGCTCTCCTAGCATTGGGGGAAGAAAACACATAGCTTGGTCATTAGTGGTTGGCTTGGTCAACCGCGGAAGAGCCTGGTGGTTAACGACGAACCAACAACGGTGGTCGACTGAGTTGGTCGTTGTTCAGGTTTTGTTCATCATTCGCAAAGAAGGAACCAAGGAGGAATCTCAATCGGCCGATATTTCGTTTATTTTGCGTTGGGTTTTTTAATTTTATTTTATTTTTGGTTTTTAGTTTTAGTTTAGGGCCCAATAATTTAAACGTGATTAAAGAGTAAAGAAAAATTTTTTGGCACAATAATTATAACATGGTAAAGATCAAATCATCTTTTATAAGTTTTATATTTTTTTAAATGTATATATATAAAATATAAAAAAAAGAGTTGGCCGCCAAAAATTACGTGCCCGCACGACGGTCCAACCGGTATTACCCTCCAACCGGCCCTGGAAAACACTAGGTTCATATCTGAACCTTGACATGGGATAAATTATTTATTGGTGTAGTTTAAAAGTAGTCGGTGGTTCAAAAAAAAAATCTTGAAAAGTATTCACTATTAGTAGTTTTTGTTGTTGCATTGATTCCTTTAGCCATATCTTAAGTTATCTAGATATCTATACTTTACATGTAAACTGAAAGTGTCATGTAGTTTGGGCCTCCGTGGAAACAATCTCTTTACTTTACATGTAAACTGAAAGTGTCATGTAGTTGGGCCTCCGTGGAAACAATCTCTTTATCCATTGGGATACATATACTTAGGGGTGCATGAGATTCTAAAACCAAAAATTCTGTCTTTAAATTTTGAAAAACCTTTTTGGTTTTCGGTTTGGGCTTAGATTCATTTTTTTAGGGCTTTAATTTAATCTAGAAGTTTTAAGCCGAGAAAACAATTGGCCCAAAATAATTAGTTTGGGCCTAACTCTTTTTGTTAATTAATTATTAATCAATATTTATACATTTCGGCTAAAATACTTTGTTACACTACTATTTATTAAATTCCTATTACTTAGCATTCAAAATTAAAACTCAAATCCATACATTAAGTTTCGGTTTGATTTTTTCGGCTTATTCCATGCAAAAGTGCAAACCAAACCGAAAACTCGATTACTTGAAAGCATAAAACCACACCGTTGAGTTTTGTTTGGGGTATGTTATTCTTCGCTTGGTTTTTCTGTTATGGATTGTCTTTTTTTTATTTAATTTTTCTGATACATTACTAATAGCTATGATATGAGTGGATTTTACTGGATACGCCTGTTTGTTTTAAAGCAAAGCAGAGTGATTTCTTGCTTGATTTGTTATTTCACATTGTTTCTTGATGAAAACAAATGACAGGGAACCGAAGACGATGTAGTGAATTGGCGACATGGTAACGAACTATGGAAAATGGCTAAGGACCCATACGAACCATTGTGGATCAAAGGAGGTGGCCACTGCAAACCTAGAACTATACCCTGAGTACATCCGCCACCTTTCTCGGTTCATCCATGAAATGGAAACCATCACCACAAAGACCCTACTCTCAAAGATCAATCCCGCTCTTCGCTTACCAAATAAATCAAAACCCGACACTCAGTCTTGTACTAATCCATGTAGTTGTTGTCGTATAAAACCCTGGCTGCCCGTCTGTTTAAAATGTGCAAGACCTCGCTGCCCGAAATGCTCAAATTGTTTTCAAAGCAAACTGTTGTGTACTGAAGTTACCAAAATGTCCTGCTTGTTTGAGATTTGGATGCTTCAAGTGTTTCATGCAACTGTTTAAAGTGTTCATGTTGGTGATATAGAGGACATTGGATAAAATGTAGCTTAAGTACTCTTTGTATAGATTTGTTGTCACTTAAAAAACTTGGGTTATCTTGATATTTAATTTCGAGGAAAAATTGTTGTTTCGGTTTCCCGGTTTTAGTTACCTAGGTTCGATTTGTTTTATGGTTTAGTTTTCAGTTTTACATTGGGGCTTAAAAATGTGAGAGCATGATAAAATGAAACCAAAACAGTAGATATAATCTTTTTTATGATTTAACAAATGAAAACAACACATTGTTAAACTTAAAATGAAAACTTCAGATTATTAAACAAAAATAGATTGATATCAAAAAGTACAAATAAGAAAATCACATAATAAGTTCGATGAAATAAAATAAAATGAATACAAAGTTGAAACAGCATGGTTTGAACAGGCCCCGAGTTTAGGACTTTAGGCCCATTTTTGTATTGGGTGCATGGATGGGCTTGATGGCTTGGCCTAATAAAAACAGCTAGTTGTACCAGTGGACCATATTAAATCAATTATTTTTTTGAGAGTTTGTTTCGTATATAAAAACTAGGTTATATATCGTGTAATACTTGGGATGAATAAAAAAACCCCATGTTTCAAATGATAAGGGCTATTAAGTTAAAGAGCATCTATAAAGACTAAATTAGCTGTCGAGAGTGCAAATTTTAAAAAGACAAATCATAAACACCTGTGATAAAAAAAACACGTATACAAATCATTACATTTGCAATTAGAAATTGCAATGTCATTAATGCAACTAAACACATACCGGGGAAACATGTATCAATGCCTCATTAAGTGAACCACTGATTTTCTTGCAAAAAACGTTAGTCTTGTACTCATATTTAATTATGTTCTTGTATTTATTCATCGTCTATATTTATTAGTGTTGAATTATATGTTACTTATTGAATAATATTATCTTTGTATGCGTAATTATATGATCATATGTTCATTTCATCATAATCATGTTTAATCGTTAATATGACACGTTGTACCGGAATGCCTAGATTAATATTTTATAACATGTAATAAAATACTTTCTTATTATTGTTATTTTTATCCCAAGTATTTTAATTAATCTTGAAATATAAATAAAAGAGCATCCTAGAATCTTCTAAATTAACATTGTTCCTCAAGTTAGTTTTATCTTATTCTATTAATTTGAAAAAAAGAAAAAAAATATATAATTAAGTGTCATTTTAGTATCTGTGGTCTGTCCAATTATGCAACTTTAGTACCGTCTTTGAATTTATTGCAATGGCTACCTCATTTTTCTAAAACTTACAATTTTAGTACTTTTTTCTAACCTCGTCTATTTTGTCCATTAAGTCAGGGGCAAATTAGTAATTTCGATTATTTTATTTATTTTCTCTTTTAGCTAAGTGCCATTTTCATACATGTGGTTTGTGCATTTACGCAACTTTGGTACCTTTTTTTGAATTTATTGCAACTAGATACTCTGATTAGTTTTGGATAGACAGAAAAACCAAGAGAGGCATTACATATTACAATTAAAAAGATCATCTCTAACCCTAAATGAATAGATCAACCCCCCTCCTTGCGCTCATTGATCCTTCAAAACCCTAACCATTGTTCATCTTCAAGTTCAATGAATTACGATATACTGTTTTGTTCATGTGATTCATCAACTGTTATTTATCTACAAGTTCAATTAATGTTATAGTAAGAGGTGCGAAGTTGTGTGATTATTATTTGGCTTGATCCTCCGATGTGTTAAAGAGCTACTTTTATTATACTCGTATAGACCCTATACGAGTCGTATAGATATTCTTGTTCGTATAGACCCTATACGAGCCGTATATGGTCTATACGACTCATATAGACAACATGTCAGCTGTACTTTGGCCAGATATTTATAATTATTTTATGGTCTATACGAGCCGTATAGATGGTATACGACCCGTACAGGCTAGGTATCAGTTTTTCTTGCTCCAAATGTAATAATTTTATGGCAGTTATATTTCAAAAGCTTAGATAGCTCACATGGGCGTCAACCAAATAGATTGCATGACCACAAAAAAAGTCCTTACCCCAAAACAGCTCATATTGTTCGTATGTTTTGATGTATATAGCAAAATATTTACTTTTAAATTACGTGTTTCTATTTTGTAAACAACTCGGATGTTATTTTTAATATTTTGTAATTTTAAAAAATCTAAAAAATATACTATAAATTCAACTTGTTTTATAAAAAATCTAAAAAAAATACTATATTTTGTAATTTTATGAAATGTATCCGTGGACTTTATTGCTTACCAGATAACGTTTCTATAAATTCAACTTGTTTTATTAATTGAACAAAAAATGTGTCGAGTGACACAAAGATAGTCCAATGTGAAGGTGCATAAAAAAAACCGGTTAACCAAACTGATTTGAAAACCAATGTGCAATGTGGGCG